>NC_050183.1:7220890-7353390 GCF_008315115.2 Sander lucioperca
ATCTTACTGGCATCCATTTCGGCGTCTCGTGCTCGCCACTCAAAACGTAACATTAGCCTACTACTCTTTGGCCGGCTCACAAGCCCAAACAAGTGTGTGCGGCATGCCTGTTGTTTTGTTTCCGGTCTAGCTAGATCCGGTGTGGTGTTGTAGTTTTTCTAACGTTACTAGTTGTTGCAACAGCATGTGAAAAAAACTACAAAGTTTGCTAGGCCAAAAAGAACGTTAATCTCGAGATAAAAAAATGTACGCCGTTAAAATGGGTTTGCGCTAACGCCGATAATAACGCTTTTAACTGGCAGCACTAATTAATATATATAATAATTACCAAACTAAAAAGAAACACCTCCTGCAAACTAATACTGTATGGCTTTAATTGTTTCTAAAACATGGCAGTAGCAACGACAGACGACATATTAACATGGAAGGAATGTTTGTATATATCGATTGACTTTGTCCTCATCGACTGATAGTAAGAAGTATACAAAAGGTTTTGAGTTGAGCCCTGTGTCCTCGACACATAATCATTGACCCATACAAACATGATCTGTATTACGTTGCTCATTAACATATTCACGCTGAATATGTTTTAAGAAGGTGGGATCCTAAATGGTTTGTATGTTTCCAGGCTATCAAGCGTTTTGAGGAGTGCTGCGAGGTTCAGCAGCAATGGAAGCAGTTCCACCACATGTGTTACTGGGAGCTGATGTGGTGCTTCACATACAAGAGGCACTGGAAGATGGCCTACTTCTACGCTGACCTGCTCAGCAAGGAGAACACCTGGTCCAAGGTGGGCCACCTCAGTGTTGGATTTCAAACTTATTCTTAGTTTGACAAATGTTTTTGATTTATCAAATCGAAACATGTAATCTTCACAACATAAAAATCACCACCACTGTTGATGGTGATAGTGAGAAAGAAAATGAATTACATTTTGTGCTATTTAGAGAGACAGAAAGCCTAGTCAGCACCTTGTAGTGTCTTAAAACCAAACTAAATGCTTGAGTTGTGCAGCCCTGACTCTTTAAACTCCACACACTTATATTTTTTTCTCATCTTATTTAAAAAGGAAAGATGGGATTGCAGTAGTAACCACTTTTTTTCCTTCCCTCAGGCTACATATGCGTATATGAAAGCAGCCTACCTCAGCATGTTGACTCCGGATGATTGCCTAACCTTTGGGGAGACTGCGTTCACTCTGTTCAGGTATGAACTAAGAGCCGAGACACTACTGAAACTACTTACAGCAACCACAGTGAAACACTGACAATTACTGTATATCTACACACAGTCTCTTCTTCTGGGAAGTCTTTGGTAGGGAACATTAATGTAATATTATAATATAGCAAGAATTGAATTGGTGTTTTTGACATAAAATTATTTTTGTGGCACAGAGCTGTACAAGTGTTTTATTGATGATACACAGCATACAAAAATGCTCCACTAAGTGAACATATGTCTATGAGATAATAACTAGAAAATATGCGTCACATATTTTCTCCATACTACTGATATGTATGTGTATACTTTATTATATTTCAGGCAGGTTCCAGGGCTGAAGCAGAAAATAGCGGGGAAATCTTTGCCAACAGAGAAGTTTGCTATCAGGAAAGCCCGTCGCTACCTTGCAGAAAACCCCATTCCTCTTCCTGCTCCTCCACTGGTCAGTACTGGACGAGGCTATGTCATGGCACTGCTTTACCTGTAGCACGACTGGATGTTTAAACAGTTACTACAGTGTGTATATTGTTTCTTCGAAGGAACTGGATCAACCCCTCCTGGTCCAGGCTATATAAATAGCTGTTAAACTGTAACCTGCTATCCACTAAGTTAGCAGATAAAAGCAGCAGGGCGATGAGTTAAAGAGGTACAGTAACCCTGTGCTCACAAAACCAGGGTTACAACAACAACAACAACAGTTGTTCTGTTTCACCCTGTAACAAAGGTTGTGGAATGTTGACAGAGAACAACGCTCAATGGCTTTATTATGGCATTTCACAAATCTATCATCCAGCTTTTACACTCATTTACCTTCCTTTACCTACAGTCGTGTGTCCTTTCGGTTTCCTTGCAGGGTGTGCAAGCATCAGGCTTTGTCCCCATAAGCCTATAGTGCTCATTCAAGGGCAAAACCTGTATGAAATAGATAAACCTAGTACACCTACCTCTATGAGCAAAGGTGGAGCCCTCTAACTTTGTTATTTTCGCACTCCTTGAGTTGCTGACATTGTTGCTATTAATGAATTTGTGTACTTTGTGTGTTGTCTAGGAGATGATGTACATCTGGAACGGCTACACAGTCATTGGCAAACACAAAGACCTGACTGAAGGCATGCTGAAAACACTGGATGAGGCACAGACTAATCTCGAGAGCAGCCCAAGTATGCAAAATGATTCACCAGAGCCAAGAGGATACTAATGGATTAAAATCTTTCATTTTTAGTTGTTGTTGATATTAATATGCTGAGCTGGATTGCATTTATTTGAGATACTATACTGATGCTACGGTTATTGTGAACATCTCAGAGAATTATATAATCTAGACATTACCCTTTTTTGTCATCTGTTTGGTCCTTACTGTCCTGTTGTGTGTTTGTCAGGGTCTGAGTTCACCATAGATGATCAGTGTCTGCTGAGCCTCTTGAAGGGCCTGTGTCTCAAACACCTGGGGCATCAAGAGGAGGCCGAACACTACTTTACCCTCGTCCTCTGCAAGTAAGCATCTAAACATGTACAGTATATGCATGCTCAACCAAACCAGAAGACCGACAGATGCTCTAGTTTCTGTGTCATCACCAATTAGCCTGATCATAATCGTTGTGCATCCTCTGGTGAATAAAGGCAGTTCTGTTTAGAAAAACGAACTGAAGGGTATGAGGGGCCATCTGGGACATTATTCACAATTAACTCACACACATACAAGTGAAATGCTCTCACACACTAGTGAAATGCTTTCATACATACTAGTGAAAAATTATACTCTCACATACTATACTGAAACCTCACGCACACACAACTGAATTGCTCATAAACACCACTGAAACGCTCTCATAAACGGTACTGAACTCTCTCACGCACAACACTGAAAAGCTCTCATAAACGCTACTGAAACCCTCTCACCCGCAATACTGAAATGCTCTTATAAACGCTATTGAAACGCTCTCACGCGCAACACTGAAGCGCTCTCATGCGCAACACTGAAGCGCTCTCATAAACGCTACTGAAACCCTCTCACACGCAATACTGAATCACTCTTATATACACAACTGAAACAGGAATTCACTTTCAATAGTGTATATGAGAACGTTTCAGTATAGCGTATGAATGTGTTCCAGTGGTGTTTATGAAAGCGTTTCAGTAGTGTTTATGAGAGAATTTCAGTTGAGTTCATGAGCCCGTTTCAGGAAGGCGTTTCAGTTGAACAGGAAGGTGATTCGGTGTAACAGTAAGGTGACTGGGAAAAAATCCCTATCCAGGATTTAAACCTGGGTCTCCC
The DNA here is from genome assembly GCF_008315115.2 of Sander lucioperca. Taxonomy (NCBI): domain Eukaryota; kingdom Metazoa; phylum Chordata; class Actinopteri; order Perciformes; family Percidae; genus Sander; species Sander lucioperca. The sequence continues at coordinate 7,224,387 of NC_050183.1, forward strand.
GCATGAAAGTCAATGATATTAACCATTGAGCTATTAAGATGTTGTTCATTGCAAGTGAGCTTGCAATTCATGTATCTAAACAGGCCTTGTCTTTCTGAATTAATGAATCATTGGCTTATTAATTCCGAAAATACAGAGCTCTGTATTTCTGTCTCTGTTTTTCTGAATTAAGGATGAATTCAGAAACAAGCAAAACAGTTCCTCAAGTGACTGTATTACCTCAAAAACTTGAAATCGTTAGAAAACATTGTGGAATACTTGGTTGCACTTTTGCAGTCGTTCGTTAGAAACAGTAAATCAAGAATTGGTTACAGCAAATTGAACAATTCACTGGAGCGTGGCTGTGAAAAGGAAAGCGCGCCACACGTGTTTAACACATCCAGACGGTTGTGATGCTAATGTCTTCAGTCGGCAGGATGACTGCCTAACACAAGCGAGCGTTACTTTAGCATCAGCAAAGAACATCACAACCCAGTCAACAGATGCAGATTGTGATGTTATCCGCTCCAGTTCTTCTTCTTCTTTAGGGTTTTATGACAGTTATGTTGCATTACTGGAATTACTGTAACCGTCAGCTATTATTTTCTCCTCTTCACACTGACTGCAGTCCCCAGTATTATAAGTGAACTGTACAATTTGCTGTGACCAATTCTTGATTTACTGTTTCTAACGAACGACTGCAAAAGTGCAACCAAGTATTCCACAATGTTTTCTAACAATTTCAAGTTTTTCAGGTAATACAGCCACTTAAGAAACTGTTTTGCTTGTTTCCGAATTCATCATTAATTTAGCAAAACAGAGCTCCCTATTTCTGGAACTAATAAGCCAATGACTCATTAAATCAGACAGAGCCTGTTTAGATACATAAATTGCAAGATCACCTTTTACCTACAACATCTGAATAGCTCAATGGGTAATATCATTGACTTTCAAGGGGGAGACCCAAGTTCAAATTCTGGGCAAGGATTTTTCCCCACTCACCTTACTGTTACACCGAATCGCCTTCCTGTTCAACTGAAATCCTCTCACGCAATACTGAAACAGCTCATGAACACAACTGAAATGCTCTCATAAACATTACTGAAATGCTCTCATAAACACTACTGAAACGCTTTCATGAACACCACTGAAACACACTCATGCGCTATACTGAAACATTCTCATATACACTATTGAAAGTGAATTCTCGTTTTAGTTGTGTATATAAGAGCAATTCAGTATTGTGCGTGAGAGTGTTTCAGTAGCATTTATGAGAGTGTTTCAGTAGCGTTGATGAAAGCGTTTCAGTATTGCGCGTGAGACGGTTTCAGTAGCGTTTATGAGAGCTTTTCAGTGTTGTGCGTAAGGCGTTACAGTAGCGTTGATGAGAGCGTTACAGTAACGTTTATGAGAGCGTTTCCAAAGCATTTATGAGCAATTCAGTTGTGTGCGTGAGGTTTCAGTATAGTATGTGAGAGTATAATTTTTCACGAGTGTGTATGAAAGCATTTCACTAGAGTGTGTGAGAGCATTTCACTTGTATGTATGTGAGGTAATTGTAAATAATGTCCCAGATGGCCACTCATAGTGGGGAATCTTTCTTTCATACTGACCTCACCTCCACACATACTGTAACCACTGTGTTTCAACATTATCTGCAGTGAGTCTCAGATCAAGTATGACCACTACCTGGTTCCTAATGCCCTGCTGGAGCATGGCCTGCTGTGTCTGGAGCAAGGCAGAAAAGCCGAAGCTATAAGACTCCTAGAAACTGCAAAGTAAGTCTGTCAACCGGTAAAACATGTTAAAATCATCTGCACTCATGGAGAAGCTTTTTAAATCAAAGATTCTCCACTTTCTTTTTCATTTAATGAAAATATACCTTATATTTTTTACACAGTGTATAAGGGACCGTTCGGTATTTATGGAATGGACCACCGGAGGAAAATAGGGGAGGGTCATGTCTTTTTATTCTTTGTTGAGGGGAGGGTCATCCAATTTTTTTTAGTCTAGGGGGGAGGGTCACCCAACTTTTGTATTCGTGAGAACAGCAACATTTCAAAGTGGCTTGTTTGGTGCATATTTATCCATGTAGCTCCATGTAGCTCTCTCAGTCTCGGCCCCTATCGCTATCAGATGGGTCCCTCCCTGTTTAGTCAGCCAGACAATTTGAGCTGTAGCTTTAGAGACCATGGTATTTCCCAAACTGAATAAATCCCACTCACACATATAAACACAAAACTGCTTTGCTAGCTCCATTGTGTTGTAACTAAGACATCTGATGAAAAAGTAATGTTATTCATCAGCATGATTGCCGTACTGTTTAGTTCAAAAAAATCCAAAACACAGTACGAAAACATAACGGACCAGACGCAAGCTTTTATTTTGAAAAGTCAAAGCTTGCGGACTGCACCAAGCCGGGATGGCATGAGACGGGAGGTCTCCAGGCTGCAGCCATACCAGACTCAAATATCCTTCCGGTCCCGGTGATATTATATATGTATAAACGACAGCGATTTCAAGGCATTTGAGAAGGAAGGAGTGGTAACATGCAAGCTCCCAAATTAAGGCTCGTCTGAGAAATGGAGTGTTAGATAATGTTCAGCTTTGGCAGCTTTACCTATATGCTTAAATATACAATGACTGAAGAAGCCTAGTGACGAGTCCATAGCAACCAGTGTTGAATTACCCAGTGTGCTTTGCTGAATAGTCTCAATGTTTTATTGTTTTATTTCATGTGAATACTATTTTACTAGATGAGTAACTTAGTATTTGAAGAAATGCAATAATGCAGAAAGTGTGCATTTAGTTTCCATGCTTATTGTGCTTCCACAACAATGTTAGTGAGTAAATCGACTGAAATGGCCACCACACCATAACAGAGGAGTGTGATGCGTAAGATGAGAATGCAGAGGTTTAGTTAAGTATGTCATGGCTGTAAAAAAACAATGGCTATCTGTATGTTTTTGCTAAGTGCAAACCAGTACAGAAGGCATCAATTAATTGTTTGGGATGGTCATCCCTTTTTTCCATATCATTTTGGAGGGTCATTCAGATTTTATTGCTAGTGAAGGGAGGGTCAGGTCTATTGTGACTGAAGGTCCCAAAACTCTTCTGGTGGCCCCTGAAATAAATTAGAACAGTCCCTAACTACACATCATCACTCTCGACATTGTTTTTTTAAAATTAAATATGCCTCACCCATTCAACTTTGTGGTTTTTAATAAATCTTATAATCAGAGTTAGAAAAAACGACAAGGTTTGCTTTGACTTGATTGTAAACCATCCTTGTGATTTATCGTATTTATTATTACAATGCACATGAGTGAAATAAGAATTTAGATTGAGATATACCTCTGATGTGATTGTAAATTACTCTGTTTGCTTTGTTTCAGGCAAAATTACAAAAACTACTCGATGGAATCACGGACACACTTCCGTATTCAGGCTGCTCTGCACAAAGCCAAGGGCATGGGGGAGAACGGCATCCATGTTCCCTCCAGCCCATAACAGACAGAGGAGGGCACACTAGAGCAGAGATAGTTTCTGTTTCCGCAGTCCCACAATACACTCAGACAATACACTCAGACCAGCCCAGCCCCACCCATTTGGGCGGGCGATTTGTTTTCCCATCAGAAGGGTAGGGGAAGATGGATGCTTGTTTTTCTCATTTGTGCTGCCCTTTCGGGTGACTGTAGTTCTGTGTGGCCCTGACTGGCTAAGGCAGGTTTGCTACGCCCTCTTTCAGATATATATTATGATGAACACCACCCCCTTTTGTGATTTGAAATAGAGACAAGTTGAGAAATGTGCCTATATTTATGAACCATTGCTTCTAGTAGGCTTGTTTGTTTAGCACTGTGGCCACCCATAAGGGGCACACTAGGGTAGGAAACAATGTGACATTTGTGTAGAATAGAAATTGCAGATTGCCTCCACTCCTACCCCAGAATAAAAATGTGCCCAGTTCAGGGTGGCAGGGTTGGATCTAATGGAGCCATGGTACCAAAAACCCGCCATATAAATTACTGATACTAACTCCACCTGGCCAGCAGCATCATTTTACCTGGTTGCTACAAAGCTCCCACACCACTTAATTAATTCATTTGATTTTTGTGAATTTTGTGATTATTGATAAAATAACTTGAGATGGGCGATGACATATTTATGACACATAAATATGTGTTGACATAGTTTGACATCAGGTACATATTATATCATGCAACTCATCACATGGTCGATGAGGACTGTGAGACTGTTTTGTATTGTGCTATTTTATAGATTTTGGTTGACAGGTTTCACCCATATTTAGATATTTGATCAAAATCAATATGACCTGATTAGATTATTTATATGTTGGATTCACCTTTACACTACATAACCTTTGGTTGATTGTGTTTCTTAGAGTGAGTTTCATTGTGTATTTTAAATTTTCTTCCTTTCCTTAAAACCTACCATCGAAAGACACACATTTATATGGGATGCTTTATTTCAGTCTCCTTCTGAAGACATAATTAAATCTGCAATCCTGTTACAATTACCATTACATGTAATGACTTTTGCACAGAGCTGGGAAACCAGCCAGCCATGCAAACTCTCCAGAGTCAAAGAATCAGTTGCAGTGAGAGTTGTTCTTTACATTTATATATTGTAAATGGCACCTTTTGCACAAATTATTCCGTTTTAAGAGGATAGATGAATGTGTCTTTTTTCTGAAAGGCAGACTCCCTCCTTTTCTCCTCCTGGTGTGTGGGACAGGCTCCAACAGTACTTGAGCTTTAACAAACAGGCCATTCACACCGAGCAGCAAAGGACTGCGTGCTTGTCCGCCTGTTGCATCTTTAGTAAGTGATGAAGGTCTGAATGGGAACCACCATCGTCTTCCTGCTTTGTGGACGTCCTCTGCTGCTCTTGTATCAGCCATGCTTGACTACAACCATCTATAGAAGGACATGAACATCATAACCACGCTCCTGTGTCAAATATTAATCTGTATATGAACAAACACTTGTAATGACTGATGATAAGACAGAAAGAAAGGGGTCACCTCTAATCGTGTTGCTGGTGAGGTTATTTGAAGGGCTGTGTCTCGGCAACAGTGTCAAACTCAGATGGTGTCTCAAGTGTTGGAATTAGAGCACTGATGATTTATTCATGATTAGAGTAAGGTTTGGGATTCAAGACGATGACTAGGAGTCAGTTTCAATTCATTTTAATGGTAAAGGAAATTTACTTTTAATATTGTTTTAACAGCTCTCTGAAATATTTAAATAACAAATTATATTTAATTTTCTGATAAATAATTAAGCTTATTTTTCTTGTTTTCTCCCTTTGGTTTTGCAGATATAGCTAGCTGAAAGAAACTAACCAAATTTAGTGGCATTCTGATGTTTACAAGCAGCGTATTTTTTTTGGGAACGGCTACTACTGAGCAGAATGACATTCCTGTACATACTGAATGTTTCTATTGTAATTTAAGATGAAATGATAAGCAACTAAAAAAACACATCCCATTTTGTGTTGTCTTTTTTGTCATTTCGGCACCACAAACAGAAACACTAAGTAGGCCTACAATGTGTACAGTACAAAGTGGTATTATTTACAGAACACAGCGGCAGCTGCTTCTTGCAAATCTTTGCACTCGTTGTTCTCATACATGTGATCTAATCCTCTAGATACAGTAAAGTCATCTCATCTTGTTGATATGCAAGGCAACGGCAGCCAGGGATAAGAACACAAGGGACATTGGAATAGTATACACTTCATATTTAATTGAAAATAAACAAAGAAGACGAACAAGAAACCCGTAAAAGAGTGGCATACAATATTTTGAGGCCTGTAGTAAAACTGCCCAGAAATTACAATCATAAAGACTCATTTATCGATTTTAGCTCTGTGTTTATGTTTCAGCTAAGAGAAATATGATCGCGAATTTGATTGGCTGCCGAGAAGAGCTTCCTGGATGTAGCTACAAGCTTATTGGTTCGTTGTATGATGGGGCAGGGCTTCGTGTTGCTACATCGCCACCTTTTTTCGTTGTTGGGCAGCTGCAAACTGGAAAGTCCCTGACAGCCAGGGAGGCTTCAGACAGGAAGACTGCGATGATGTTTGTCCATTTACATGAAGGATATTAATATTGTTTTCGTTTCGCTATCTCCGCGGATAAAAACATCTGTGTGGTTGTGATTTTTTTTTCCGAGTAACGTCAGATGCTCTTTTACGAGTGCTATCTTATATCTCTGTGCAAGCTAGTTCTTTGTGTGGCTAACGTTAGCTGCTAGCTGAGGGATGTTTTGTTGTTGTTAAAGCCCTCCCGTCGTCTGGGAGAGGAGACTCATCAGCTGTGCATGGAGAAACGCCTTCTCTTCTGCTGACATTACGTTATCTGTGAAATTGGCCCGTGAAATCCCGCTGAGTAGCGTTAGTAAAGCGACACCGAGATAGGGGAGAGTTTGACCGAAGGAAGGAGATGGGAAACTGTCTGAAGTCCCCAACCTCGGATGATATTTCTTTGCTCCATGAATCTCAGTCGGACCGTGCCAGCTACGGAGACGGTGCTGACCCCGACCTGGAGCCACCGCCCCCCTATCAGGTAACTTTAACCAACTGTTTGGAATAAAACATGACCAGCTAGCCTTTATGTTTTTGTCTTTAAATTAGCCAAATGTATTAAATATCTGAAAGTGAGATGTTTTTGTGTGATGTGTGGCATGTCTGGCCCAGTTTGCTAATGTTATGCCTTTCTGTAGCCGATAGAAAAGGAGACACCAAGGTGTTAAACAAAACAATATGTGAGGCTAGATCAGCTGTTTACAGACCCAACATCACCCTTGGCCAGCAACCCAGCCCACTGACCCCGTCATGGCTTTGATACTAATCCGCTTTGTTATATCCGAAGGTCTTGTCTCTGTCTACCATTTCCCATAAATCGTATTATGATTCATCCTTCGCTAATATGATAGCAGCACTATATCATTACTTGCTATGTTCATTCAGACACACTGAACCATGTAGTTTTGGCTCATATTAAGTGGCGTTAGAAACACACAGATATTTATTATGGCCTGTAGTTCACTTTAACAGTAGGAACAGTTCTCCATTAAAGAGGGAGTTTTATAGTTTTGTGAAAGAGTGGCTCTCATAACTTGCTCAGCTGTTTCTTTCACTGATCTCCTCCAGGGCAGCAACTTTATTTGTCTGGTGTCCTTATTTCCTGAATTAGATCAGCTGCAAACAGACCATGTTGTAGCTGTAAATATGATTCATGGTGTAACCCTTCTCTTGTGTGTTTTTCTATGTTAAGGACCGTCTGGTATGCGTTATGTAAGGCCTTGGCAGAGTTTACCTGTTACTAGGCTAAGCCAAGCCTTATCACTAGATTTAAGATAAGTGTTTTTACAGCATGGGAAACTGAAGGAGATCTCAGGTAATTACAGCTTTTTATTATAGATAAGTACTTAATTATGTAACTATTGCCAACAGAGATGACAACATAAAGAGAGAAATTTGCCCCACTGTCGATCTATTGTCTATAATTTGAAAAGCACAATTTGACATTCATAATTGATTAAATAGATGTCAAATTCTCGATTCTCTATTTCTAAATAGATATCAAGATAAATAGATGTCAAGGTATTAGATTGCTTTTTGAAATGTCATAAACACAGATTATTGGTTTCCCCTTCGAATATCTAATTTACTTTTACCATACAGTATATGACCAGGCAATCTCCAGCTGCTTCTAATTGTTATCGGTTGGCTCAATGGTATTTTTTGGTTCTTTATAGATCGGTGGTTCTTTATCTTTTAATCTTATCTGTGTAATTATCAATACATTTCTTTAAAAAAACAAAATCAGCAAGGAATATGCCTTTTCTTTTTTGTTTTATATATTTATATATCTTAAAAGCTGAAATCAGTTATTTTATTATCATTTATTATCAGTGGAATGTCACTCACAGAGTGCCTGCATCAGAGTCAGTCAAAGATAATATCTGAACATGAGTCCTTGTTATGCATCCATGTCCAGGTTGCTACAAGTATTTCATGTCTGGCATACAACAGTGTGTAATTAGACCGAAGCAGCCAACTCTGGTATCATAGAGGAGAGATGGTATAATAAACAACATAAACATTACTCAGTTTCTTTGGAAGAGCTCTAACTAAGCTTATGGTTATGTTGAGAAATCTGTGTGCAGTATGTTTACTGACAGAGTTTCACAAGAGGGTTAACTAACTAGTTAAAACCTACTTATAAAGGGCTCTTTCAGACCTGCCAGCTCTTTTCTCCCTGGTGACCACAGTAATCAGCACCTTCACCATCTGAACACAGCCTGAGAACACAACACCCATTTTGGTGTGTGCTTGCAGTTCAGATTAACACACTTTGGAAATGCTGCATGTGTTAGAAAGGAGACTAAAGGCTCCACTATACTCGACTTGAAATTGAAGTTGGCGTTTTCTTAAAGGCTGTCAAGTATGGACCTACGTGTCAAGGCCAGTGTTCTCACTGTGCTGGGGGTCTCTCCTTCATACCAGAGGGTGAGGTTTGCTAGTCATGGTGAAAAACATGATGCCAGAAATCCCAACAGGGAGATCCCAAACAAAGACAACATGAGCTCTGGCTGGGCTTAAGCTGCAGAAAATGAATACAGAAGACTGACAATGAATTTGAATCAACCCTGGTATTGCTTTTACACAAAAAGAAAACTAAAAACAAGGGAGATATGTGGATACATTAATTTTGTCTACTTGTCTAGTAACAAAAAAGAAAAGAAAATCTCCCATCCATTCATTATGTTCGATAAGCAATCCATCACTTTGGAGATACAATAAAGTCACAGAATAATAAACATAAGCAACATTATTTAATTAACTAAGATTTGTATTTCAAGTGCTGAATTTTGGGGTCTCCTCTATTTTATACAGTGTCATGAAAAAGTATTTTTCCCCTTCCTAATTTATTGTACTTTTGCATATTTGTCACAATTAATTATTTCAGATCTTCTAACACAATGTATATAATATATGTAGGTGATGTTTACATTCAACAGGGCTGGCAGTAATTAAGCCTAATTGTGTTTAGTCTAATTGAACCCAATTATCACTCAATTTAATTAATGAATTGGTTGAATGAGTAACTAAAAAGGGAATTATTTTTTTACACAGGGCCAGTTGGTGTTGCATCACTGTTTTCCTTCAATACATGAAATTCACTCGGCTTGTCTTTGACTTGATTTAATTTTTGTTGGAAGATGTGACAGTGTGTGACAAATGTGCAAAAATTGAATAAATCAGGAAGGGGGCAAGCATACAACGTTTCACGGCACTGTTTATGAGCTGTGATTCAGTCTCAAATGTGATAATAGCTGGTAACCGAAGCTGTGGAAACAACAAGGTAGTTTCCTGGGCATTCAGGAAGCTGATATAGAGGATTTCTTTCAGGTTGCCTGGATCTGACTCATTTTGCTGTCACAATCATTCCTAGTTGGAAATGATAGCAACAACAGGTTGACCAGGAGCAGCACTTCAGGCTTACATGGAAAACATGCAACTAATCACGTTGTTGACTAATTGTAGAAGACAAGTGCATTGGGGAGTGGTAATTGAAAATTTCAATGAAGTGAATATCATCGAAACACAGTGCACGACTGCACGTAGAATAGTTTAACTGCATCGCACTCATCAGACGCTAACCCTGAGGGTTACAAAGTTCTGCTGCTACTTGAGTTCGTCTGTCACGTTGACGCCGATCAGACCATGTTTTCTGGGAATCCACAGTCAGCGGTGAATCAGAGGAGGGTGAATTACGGCATCTGGAGCTGAGTCTACCCACTACAGAGGCTGCCACTGTTTAAAACTAGCCGCAACCTTGTTTGAGATCATTTCATCAAACAACTGATTTTGAATACAGATACTGTTGGTTTAGCATTTTCTTAATTAGCTTAATATCAGAAAATTGCAGTCCATGAAGTTATGGTCTGCATACACAAAGGAAGGGTGGAAGGGTGGATGTTGAAAGCTAAATGGATGAGATCAGCTCTGAGCCAACCACTTAGGCTAGTGGGCCATGTAATGTCTTGTCAAAATGATTTCAAAGTGAGTGTGTGTGTGAGTTGTGTTCAAGTTTGTTTCGTATCAACTGGGGAGACTATGAAGCTGAGGGAGGTGCAGGTCTGTTTGTGCTCCTAATATTCTAAAGGCTTCAGTTGTGTGTGTGCTTAGTGAGTGAGTGTGTTGCATAAAATGCATTATGTGTTGAGTGTGGTGATTTGGAAAGCAGCTGGTGACACGACTTCTGACTAGTTGCTGTGAGACTGGGCTAAGAGAGATAAGGAACCCCTGTGTGTTTTAATTTGAGAGGGTGAGAATTTATGAGTGTGTGTGTGTGTGTGTGTGTGTGTGTTGGTCCCCTGGTATGGATTGTAATGCCCCTGTCTCCCTTGTAAGCCTCAGAGATGGGAGCAGTGACAGGAGTTTTTATTGTTCACATTCGGTTTGGCACAAAGTTCTTTATGCTGCTGTCAGCGAGCTGAATGGCCAAACCTTATTGGCTGGAACATTATGAAGACTTTAAAAGAGTCACTGAGGTTTTTGTGTGTTTGCATGTAGCTGAACTTTCTAGCTTTGTAACTTTGTAGCTGGTCTTTCATTTTCCACTTTTTCTCTCACTTCTGTGAACAAGAGGCCTAGGGAGAAAGAAATGATTTAAAACATGTCAAATAAGCGCCTGCTCTGCTCAAAGACAAGGCCAAATCTTCTTTTCAGATGGTGCAAGCCACTGACTGTAGGGGGTACACACACAATTGAAGAGCACAGAGTCGGTCAACCACCTGCCTTGCCCTCAAGATGAAAGGGCTTGCAGTCAGCAGTTTGGTTTGAGCTCAGCCAGCTTGGTCAGAAGAAATGGGGAGAAAAAAAGTTTGCTTTAGAGGTTTATAATTAGCTATCAAACCTGGAGTAGAGATGAGGAAAAGCATGGGGGATGGAAGAACTGCCTGAAAAGTAGGCTTTTCAGCTTTCAAGCAGACTTTTGCCATGAGTCAAAAAGTTCAACTACTATTAAATCCACCTTCTAGCTGTGAAGGAAGTGATACACCATTTGTAAAAGTGTATGTTAATATTTGGTAACACACCATTTGTATAAGTGTATGTTAATATTTGGTAACCATGGTAACATGAATGCGCATCAGCACGTAACATAGTGATTAGGAATGTCACAATACCAAAAATCTAGTATTCAGTACAGATACCAACAAAAGTACATTGTTAACATGGAAAGCAAGCTTGTCGGCAAGTCGGCTTGTCAGCTAACGTAAGATCGGCGAATTGTTTTGTTAGCCTACAGTGTTAGTTCAATGTGAAGGGTTTTGGCAAGGCTATCCCCTCCACTGCATTAGTATTGTTATCTGATTTTTAATGTATATCTTGTCGTAAGATATGAGCGAAATGAAAATGAACACGTAATGAAACAAAACCCATTGCTGTCTGGTTTAATGTTAACGAGTAATCGAAACATCTGCTCTGGCGGATCATTTAACGTTGACTAATGCTAAGAGAAAACGGGCCCTTGAAAGGCTTGCTTTTTTTACTCCCCACTAGACCAGTTTTAAGGTTGTTTTTTGTTTTTATAAAATGTGTCACCTTTTTCATCCCTTCTGAGTTTGCAGATATGATTCTTATAATGCTACAATCAGGGAAGGCAGGAAAAGAGCATGACCTCCTTACTGTGCTCAGATAACAGTAATGTGTCAGGCAGATGAGTTCAACTTAAGTGCCACTGACTTCACCACAGGCATGACTACGCCACTTAAATTAGGTAGTGTTGGTTTTTGGCCTTCTAAGGCAATGATACACCCCATCAGAGAGCCCAGATTACCTACCGTCTTGGCCTCATATGGTAAAAGAAACATTAGTGGATGACGTGGGGGAGGTGGTGCTGCTGACAAACAAGCCATTGTACTGCAGGTCAGTGACATACTGTAGACTGAGCTTTGGCTGGCACACAGCCACATAGGGTTGCTGTTTCTGAGCACACACCACAAGGACCAGGACTCAAATAACTCTTTTGTCTCTCCATGACTCCCTCTCACAGTTAAGTTCTCATCTTCCTTCGAATAACAGTTGGCTCATATAATCAGAGGGGTCAAGGTAGTTTTAGTCATTATATTACAGTGGCATTAGTGAAAGGCTGTTAAGGGTCTATATAATGTGGTACAGACTCCCCTGATGCTTTTTTTTTAATTGGCTTATATATTAAAATATATGATTACTTTGTTGCACTTTTCCCATTTCCACCAAGATATATCCATTATAATCATTATCCACAGTTTTTGTGTGGCTACAGTGAATACTTTGTGTAAGCGTTTTGTCATGTGTTAATGTCTAAATACTAGGGTTAATACCCGTAGCCTATAGCAACGCTCCAACATCCAGGCTGATGAAGTAAATGCGATACACACATACTGTTTATCGTCACCCCGTCGGCCTGTCCCATTATCACATCAACAGACACATCCTGTGATGCTAATATCCATTCTTCTCCTCCTCCTCCCATTGTTGTCATTGTTACCTGTGTGCATGTCTGTGTGATCAAATGAGCACATGCTTGCCTGTATTGTGAGCAGGTGTCTGCAAGTCTTGTTTAAAGATTTAGTTACTCTGCGGTCTCTAGAACGAGGGCTAAGATTTTAGATCCTGCTAATGCTTCATGGTTCTTCCCTTTAAGTGCATATTGACACTGCTTAGCTTGCATAAAAGATGCAGCCATATTTGTCAAGTAGATATTTTCTGTACTGATATCATGAAGGTTTGGAAGATTGCAGACAAAATGCATTTTTGTATTTGTAATATCTTGTCACTAAACTGTTCTTACAATGTGTTAAAAACAGGAATTTGTAGTACAGACTCTGTACTACACACTACACTAAATATCAAATTTAAATATATAATAAATAATTAATAAATAACCAGCTTTTCAAAATAACAGTTGCAATGTGCAATTTTAAGCTCATTAAACTATTTTCAAAAAAAAGTGCTATAACAGTTTTACTGGCATTGCTCCCATTATCCTCTGTGACACGCACTCTTCCACTTTGCCTGTCAACTCTTCTCCAAAACAAACTGTGCTGAGATAACAGAGCTCAGCCCATAGCTTCACACACTCCAGCAGATAGTATGCGTGAAATAATTCAGTTCAATTCAATTCTGAGTTTCCTACAGACTGTGTTGATGCGACTTGCGGTTATATATATATATATATATATATATATATTTTTTTTTTTTTTGAAGACTCAGTTAAGGCGGCATGCGCGTGTTGTTAAGGCAGGCCGCCTAAACTGCAAAGCGCTGCGGGAAACCCTGCATTTAATTGTAAGTTTCAAAATCCACCAATTTGGGAGCTTCTGAGGGTATTCAGAACTCCTCTGCTATTGTGTAAATTTCCAACACGTTACTGATCTTCAATGAGTAGAAACCAGCACCGTGCCTAGATCCAGTAATTGATCCAGTAATGTTGAAGTGAAAGGGGCTTTTGTGGTTCTAACCCATTTCCCTGTGTGCTCTTGAAGCTGGCAACAGCCTGTTATTGAACTTGTGGGCTGACAGTGCCTCTATCTTTCATTTTCCCACTCTTGTTTTTTCTGAACTGAAAATGGAAGAGCTAGGCCTAAATACCTCCCCTTTCCATCTATCTTTTTCACTTTCATTGGGCATCTGCTCTCATTCCTTGTTTCCTACAATCTTCACCTTCCTCCCTGTTCACTATTAGCAGTTTGGGCCTGGCAGGCTGACAGTTTCTGCTGCTGTGCCCGGCTCAGCAACCAACAGCATGCTTGGCAGAGGAAACCAGGGTCTGTACTTTGGCTCCCCCCTTAGTCCCCCCTTTCACCCTTGCCTACTCCCTCTGTCTCACTCTCCATTTCTGTGATTGTTGTCCCTTTAGTCAACCTGAGGTCACAGAATGAACAGTTGTCACAGCCCAGCTGACACGCCATGTATGAAGGAAGGGAGAGGCATATGACAACAATTACACTGCTGACCACTACACAGTTAACCACCCGAACACAAACAGAGTCCAGCTGCTGCCCCCCTCTGAGACCCTGTCCGTAGCTTTTATTGCTGCTGCCTGGCTGCCGTCTCTTTTTGACATGGGTGAAAGTAGTGGCTGTCAGGGGAGCAGCAGATAGCCTCAACTACTAAAGTCATGGCATAACATGCTGAGGTGCTAAGAGGCTGACAGCTAGCTTGGTCATCGTTCTGAATTTTCTGAAAACCATTTAAAAAAAAAAAAAAAAAGAAAGAAAGCTTTTTAAGAATTAAAATGAGACTACAATACCGTTAAAAAGTTTGGAATCACCTGCCACAAAAGCTTGATTGGGTACCATCAGATGGCTGAGAGGACTACTCTATATTTTTAAATGGTCTTTAATGTTTTTAGGTTGTAGAATGTCCTCTCTACAAATAGATGTTATTTTGTATAAAGGGTTCAACCAGACTGACAATTCTAAGAGACAAAGATACCTCTGAGCAACAGTTAAATAAGAATAGAAGAAATCACCAGTCATTGGTAAAAGAAACTGGAAGCTTTGCATCAAAATGTGTGCAAATTTAGATAGGAACAGTTTACTGTTTTAGTGTGAATGCATAAAATAGCCAGCTGGAATTAATTGCTTTAGCGAACAACGTTTTTGTACTCACATGACACATTGTATCACAAACCAGCCAACAGGAATATATTATCATTTTTAGTAACAATTAAAAGGCAAACTGACTTACTGTATTTACACCAGCATTTAAACAAAGGTCTTCAAAGTGTTCAGGCAAGTAGACATAAAGCATGTCAAGTTAAGCATGAAGATGTAACCCTTCCTCCTCCTTTTATTTTGTCACTCATCTTTGAATTAACTTATAAACCCTGCCTACTACCATTCAGCCAAAAAGAAAGAAGGATAAGGAGAGTGACTTAAGTGGAATACCAGTATTTAGCACAGTAGTTACTTTACCTGCTATTTTATGCAGGCAGATCAGCAACACAGCCATACATGTTTATTAAAGGGTGCAGATAGATTTCTCCCCTGCTAAGGCCGGTCTTATCTCCAGTTGCATTCATTCAAGTGTTTGGGGCTTGTATCAAAAGGTCATCTCTGGATTGTGGATATACAGGTGGTTAATGATGGAGCTCACTCAGTGGCATTAGAGTGGACTTAGCCTAATCTATGACCCTGCTGTGGGATGCGATTCAGTTTTCTGACATGAAGGTTTGGCACGTTGTAGTAGGAGAGAGTCAGTGTGCTGAGGCTTTGGGCTCACTTAGGGAGACGAGGAATTAGTAACCACACGACAAAGGAGTGTGTAGTGAGAGTATAAGAACATATGAGGCTAGAGGGAGGAAGGGAAGGAAGGAAGATGCACAGTCATAGACCACAAAGTGAGAGAGTTGAGTAAATCGCAAGTTGCATTTAGAAAGGAGGAAGATAAAGACATACTGTAGGTAGTGCACAATACAGAGAAAAACAATATATATATATATATATATATATATATATATATATATATATATATACATGCCTATTCTCCCTTGAATTTATGTAACTGTTTTCTACTGTTCAGATTAATCTACTTTATCAAATACAAGGATATAAAGGAGGACCACACTAGACAGAACAGATAAAACTGTAAATCAATCTGTCCTATCACATTTCTTTCTCAGTCCATGTATGGCATTCTGTTTTTACAGGAAATTAAAGCATATTAGTTCAGCTTTTATGGTCCTTCTGGTGGTTTGGGGGTGTGGTTATAGGATTTTGTCAATTTTTATGTTCAATTGACTCATTACGGTCTGATACTGAAACCCATGTTTGTCATTTTGATTTGATGTTACTTTCATTAGCATACACTTTTAAACTTATGTGGTTTAGTGCACCAATATAAAAGATTGATGACAGACATAATGAAAGACTATCATCTTTTCATGTTTAGTTTCTAGTTGGGTCAAACTGAAGACAAAGTGTAGAGGGAGGGGGGTTGGCTGCTTTAAAATTTAGTGCAGTCAAGTTTCCACACTTTGAATAGATATTTCCTGCTATAAGCAGTTCATGAAAAGCACTATATAAATTCAATTTATTAGTATTATTATTCAGTGGTGTTTGTATCTAAGTCAAGTGAAATAGTTTTATTAATCCCATTTCATAAATCTGGTCTGTATGATACCTACAATGAAGCTAACCAGTTAGATAATTGGTTTTTATTATGCACCAGTTTGAAAACATTTCTTATCTCTAGCCAAGTCAGCCGTGTAGCTCTCTGCTGCAGCAGCTGTTTGCACAAGGCATGTGGAAACACTACCACCTACTGCCTGTGATCTTAATCCCACAACATGCCCGGACATATTGTTGGCTTGTAATCAATCATTGATTGCATCAGTTATTGACAATAGTTATTGTGCTAGTTTCAGTCCTGCCAGCCTTCCTTTTCAGAGGGATAATTGCATATTAAAACAAAGAATGTGTGTTGGATTGGGAGACTCTTACAGTCAACTGAGTACCTTCATTGTGTAGTGAAACTAAGTGAAATGCCCTTCAGAGTGAGGGATTTCCATACTAAGGCTTACCAGTATTTACTGGCAGGTGGTGACATTATTCCGTCTCTTCCTATTAAAATAAACACTTTTGTCCCAGTTCATAGAACGCGTTTGTGCCATAATTTAAAAAAAGTTTCATAAGCCTGTGGTTCATCTGCGTTACCCGACTTGACTTCCACCGAAAGTAATAACAAGAACAACATCTTCTGCTTTTCTTAGAATAACATCAAACAATGGTAGAATTAAAGGTGGAGAGAGATTCATGAAATTAGTGTATTAGTCGTACTGCGAGGTATCTACAAAGTCCTCTCATATTCCATTTCCTGCTGTAAACCAGACCTCAAACCAACTCTGTACACTTGACTATGACTTTCCTGGAGCTGCAGTGTGAGAGCAGCAGAAAAATAGAAATAAGTTTGCTAGTGAGGTGTCTGCGTAAAGTGGTAAGTTTCGTGACTTCTCTGTAAATCCACCACAGAAGACAGTTATTTAGTCTGACTTGCTTATGTGCTCTTCTCTCTCTCTCTTTGTGCAGGAGCAGATCCATGTGCCTATCTACCACCCAACACCCAGCCAAGCACGACTGGCCACTCAGCTGACAGAGGAGGAGCAGGTTCGCATCGCACAGCGAATCGGACTCATCCAACACCTCCCGAAGGGCGTGTACGACCCAGGGCGCGATGGCTCTGAGAAGAAGATCAGAGAGTGAGTAGAAACGCTGGGCATTCAGACTCAGCAGCGGGAGTAAGAGAGAAGACACATCAGCCCGAAAATCGGGCGTTGGACCATCTGGCGAGGTCGGTGACTCGAGTCTGTTCTGTGTGTCCCGTGCCGTCGGCCGTCCGAGGAGCCGTCGGCCTTCATTTTGGCCGACCCAACATGTTCTGTCGGAGACAGGGCAGTCGGGACTCGTCCGGAAATGGGGAGCGGATGAGCCGCTCAAAATCTGACGAAAATCTTTTAAACTGACCTTTGTCAATCTGAAATGAAGACAGATTCAGAAACGGCATGGCCTATTTCTTGCTTAAAATGTTTTCAGAAACACGTTTCGGTGAACTATTTTAGTACAATATGAGATCGTATTCTGAACAAGCCGCCATGACAGTCTGGCTGTGAATTTCCGGAGAAAAAAGAACCAAGTGACGCGTTCGTCCAATCAGCTGCCGGTTTTCATTTTCTGGGAAATAATCAGACTGTTAATGGAAACAGTACAGAGCAGCGCTGCCTGCTGCTATGGAGACGTATTACGTTTCGCGCATGCGCAGAGCGTACGCTCAAGTCGGCGTTGCTTCAGTGTGTTTTGAGGCATTTTTTGGACCTCGGGGGCCCGACTGATCAGTCCGACTGGCTTTTCTGCCGACGGTCGGCCCGTCTGGTTGGTGTGTCAGGGCCCTTACACACAGTAACACAGTTGGGAGAGATACTGCTTCACTGCAGTGATCTGTGTTTAAGCAGGGTGTTTGTAGGTCTTTAGAAACGCCTTAAATAGAATTATCTAAATTCCCTGTCTGAGAAGGATTAAAATGTAATCAATGGCAAAGTTTCTGGAAAACTATTATCCAAATAATAATCATAATAATAATAATAATACATTTATTAGTAAAGACAAAGACAGTGTGTTGGCTTCCCTGAATGATTGTGCTGATCGAAGTTGAGGTGCTTGTCTGTTTTTTTTCAGAAGTCAAAACAGTTAACCACAAAATAACCTATGAAGTTAAACTTGGCTGTTGTCACATGCAAATCAATTCAAATGTTGTCGTGGGAACTTAGTTTGTCATAATTAGTGTGCATGCACTGCTGTAATACAGAGATGGACGGTTATACATTATACATACATTGTCGTGGCATTTTAGAGTAATTCACATTGCTGTAAAAGTAGTGTGTGTATTATACAATCTATAAAAATGTTTTATAGTCTAGTGCATGTTTAAAACTTGTTTAAAGTTTTGTTCGCAAATGGTAAGGGTTAAAACCAGTGGAATACTTTTTCATATTAATAAATGCCTACGAATAGTTAAAACTACTGGACCTACTGTATTTGTATTTTGTAGACACTTGCACTGTCCTTTACATTTTAAATTGAATAATGCACTGCAAGTCATTTAAGTCGATGTAGTGTCAAGTGGCAAAATAATGTTTTTTTTTTTAATTTAACTTCCATTTTTTTCTGCATTTCTGTGCTGTCCATATCCAATCCCTAACAAAATGTACCTGTGTTCACCTACACAGGTGCGTCATCTGTATGATGGACTTTGTGTACGGAGACCCCATTCGGTTCCTGCCCTGCATGCACATCTATCACATGGACTGTATAGACGACTGGCTGATGAGATCCTTCACCTGCCCCTCCTGCATGGAGCCTGTGGACGCCGCGCTGCTTTCTTCCTACGAGACCAACTGACGCGCACACACACACACACACACACACACACACACACACACACACACACACACACACATACATGCACAAGTGACCCAGTTAGCCTGCTGGACAGGATTAGAGGAATGAACAGAGTGTTAGTGTTAAGGACGAGCAGGAAGGAGCTGGATCGAGGAGAGAAGTAAACAGACAATAGGCGTTATGAGGATACAAGTGTAAAGGGAAGTCAAGGGGAGGGGATGATGGTTAACTGATAGGATTATGACATTTCCAAGATCCGCTTTTATATGCGTAAATACACAAACAACTGTTCCCATTCACACCATACAGGAGGAAGGTAATGTGACCACCATCATCAGGCTGCAGATTGTGCTTGATGGACTGCTGAAGCCTGATTGCTATAATGTCACACTGCAAGACAAGAGGAAAGAAACGCCCTTCAGAAGATCTGCCAGATGCTTTGACATGTCTCCAAGGGTATGACTCCACACACACTGTTGCAGAGTCATATCTGCTGCAAAAACTGCTACCGATGCAGATATGTGATTTAAAGACTAGAACTGCACATCAGACTTGAGACTACGGACATCAGATATATTCTGCAGACACACCACAGGCCTTCACTGGACCACGGCACCCAGGCCCGTAGTTGTCTGTCTGTATAGATCTTTTATGAGAAAAATAAGATTGGTCGTTGGATTGATTGATCGTCCCGTAGCTTTGTGAAATCTGTTCTGTGTTTGTTTTGTCAGTCAGCATAAGGGCTTCGTCGAACCATTATAACACAGATATGACAGAGGAAATACAGTATGTGCTTTTGTCACTAATGTGATAGATAGCTGGTCGACTGTTGCTGTCAAGCTATCGACTCCTCATGACTTTCTCAGTCACAGTGAGATCTCAGATTATTGGCCAAAGCACTAGTAGACCAGTTAACAAACCATTGATACAAATCAGTGGTATTTGCACTTCTTATATTAGACTTATGACAAAAGTTGACCATATGCATTTAGTGTTTATGTCAAAGTGAAGTATGTGATTTCAAGGACAGAATTAAAAACATACACAAGGGTTGGGCTCATGTGATGTGTTTGCATATGTTAAGTATCGCTTCATTCAGCATCCTGTCGTGTTCATAAAACCAGACCTAAAGTAAACATTCACATGGGAAATGGTTAACGCTGGCAGGCGCTACCATCAGGACACTGGTGATGGAAAATGTGGTTATGGGTTGTGTGTCAGTAAATACAACTGAAGATGCTTATTTACCTAATGTGGTCAGAATCAGCCATTATACATTGCTGACTATGTGTTCCCAGTTTAGAAAGGTTATGTTTCTATCCATTTTTATTTTCAATCAATTTGAGGCCTCAATCATAATGAAAGTCCTCGCTTAATTTTAAAATGTCTATTGCCCAAGTCACCCAGTTTACTGTTAAAGCACAAAGAAATACAATTGTTCAGTTATACTTTCCTTCTCCCTGCTAACTTTGGGATGCAGGTGAGTCGGTAACACTTTGAATTATGCAGGAAATGGTAAGTCATTTGAGCTTCCCCTGCATACATGCATGATGCAGATCCAACACAGTTTGATAACATGCCTTTAGTGGTCTGTGTGTGTGTGTGTGTGTGTGTGTGTGTGTGTGTGTTTTTATTAGGTTTTATGGCATTTTGTGTATGTTTGAGAAAGTTTGGGTGGGGGTGGAGTTGGCACCTTAGTTTTTGCACAGTATTTTAATCTATGTAACTCTTTATGTTGTACATTGTCCTCCATCAGTAAGGTGGAGCTTCATGGCCTTAGGTTACACATGAGTGAGTGTTGGTATCAGCTGCTAAAATGTGGAGCAGTGGAGTCCATTTAACTTCAAGAAGAGTGGGGGGGGTGATACAGGGGCAGTTTAGACTGTGAATGCTGCTGCAGAGCTGTCATTGCACATGCCATGTTCCTACCACTTTCATCTGTACTGCAGTACAGCAGACGCACGTTTCATATACAAAAGCCTTTTGGAAGTTTTTCCCTTTTTTTCCATCTCAATCTGGATGTAATCATGGGGTTGATTAACAATCTTATAGAGGAAAACCATTTAAATTAAAGGTAGCATATACTAAGCAGCAATTGTCGGTTGGTGTTTGTTAACACATAGTCTGCATAGCCAGACCTACCTATCTCCGCAGTGCTGTGTCAGCGCTGGAGTATGGTCTGGCTACACTGCTATCTGCAGAGCTTCATCCTGTCGTTGTGTGTCTGTGTGTGTGGGGGGGTGGTCAAACAGACGCAAAGCAGCATTAACACACAGCGATGGGGCTGGGGGTTACAGACCTACAGTACCAGTCAAAAGTTTGGACACACTTTTCCATTCAAATGAATGAGAAAGCGTGTCCAAACCTTTGACTGCTTCTGTACGTGGAGCCCAAAGACTATGGTTGATGCCCAGAAACGTCCCGAACACAGCAAAATAAGAAGAAAATACAGGCAGGGTCTCCCAAAAGGATTACTTTTGCATGAGTGTAAATGTTTTAGGAAAATGATGCTTAGTACACCTTTAAGAATTCCAATATGTTATTTCCATGGTCAATATTTGTGAACATGAGCTACTCTCTCTCAAAGCCAGAAACCAGAGTCTTAAACTTGTGATGTCATCAGGTATAGTAAGGTATAATAAGTCTGGACCTGCTCCATAGACAGTGAATGCTTGTTTTCTTTTTTTATACCCAAACGAGCTTTATTCTCGTGTAGCGTTCTCAGTTCTGAAACAGAAAATGTACCCATGTGCACTCAGTGTCATCTCAAACATCTATCCCAATTAATTGTCTATGGAGCAGTTCCAGACTTTATTATTGTATGACATCGCAAATTTGAGTTTTAACACTAGTTTGGGATTTGGGAGAGAGTTGTTCATGTTTTCTAATATTTTTGGACTGTCTTAGACCAGAAGAATAACGTATGAATTTTCAAAATGGCCGTAGTTCCCCTTTAAACCACGTCAATAATCAAAGGAACAGTTTGACTAAAAAAAAGAAACCACATACTGATTAATGTGAAGACTAGCACTCTTCCAAAGCTACATGTTTATGCATTAGTGTGGCACTTTGTGGAGCTGCTTCATTTACTCTCTGTAGCAAATTTGACATGTTCGAGCTCTTACAACTGAATAGATTTCCAGTAAGATCAGTTCAGAGTTACAAAATGTGCTCATATCCCCGGGAAATGACTCACTGGTGTCTGTCATTCGCTAACAATTAACAGCTGCACAAATGTTTCTCATTCAGGAGCCAGATAGAGCTTTGGCTCTGTCTTTGAATCTCGGGAGAAACCTAAAAATGTCCACTTTTTACAGGAATGATATGTGAGTGCTGATTCAGGGTGGATTTTCTGCTTTTAAGTTCAGGATTGAACATTAAGGTTTGCTCACATGTGAATGGGGTATGTGTGCTGTATGTTTGTGTATGGCTGCTTGTTAGATCTTTCCTTGTTTGTAAGCATACATGTACATAGCTATGTACTACAGGCAAGTAATAAATAGACATTGCAACTGAAAATAACTGCCACTGGGTGTGGTTTATTTCCTCTGTGCACGCTAGAAAGACAAGAATGGAGTTTTCTTCTACTTTTTCACAAACCGACATGTCTTACAGCTGATATAACTTCTGGACTCTGTAAATACCAAATAAATATGTAATGTATCTCTCTGACTCTACATGGCAAAACCTCTCTCACCATAACATAAGCTTCAAGGCTTTGATGAGTTCAAATACTTTTTTCTACTCATTCCTCAGCTGATCACTTAATCACTTAATTACTGTCTGCCTATTCAGATGCCACCATATTGTAGGGCATCATTTTTTTATTTTTTTTTTTTTTACAAATAATAAATAACAATAATTATTTAAATATGTAAAATATTGGATCCTCTTTAAATGTCACACATCAGATCAATATGGCTCCCTATTCATTACTATTTTCCTTCTGCTCTTCTTGGAGCTCAGAAGTTGAACAGGTGTATTATAATCCGTAAATTACTTTGCACTCCTTCCATCTACACCCTCACCTTCAGACTTGAGATATGGCTTTTTCCCTAGAGTTATAGCTGCACTGAATCAGTCTGTCTCTGCCCCCATAATTGCTGGCACTATTTTAATACTGACGGACTCGGTTTATGTTATTGCCACCTATTGCTGGTTTTACTTTTTTTTTTTTTTTTTTACCTTATCTATTATTATAGCATCGATACAGAAGAGGCAAACTTAATCTCGTTGTACAATGACATGATTTTTCATAAATGTTTAGTGGCCTATATAAAAGAATAGATGCTTGACTTTGGTGAATTTTTAACATTTTTATTCTGTCCATCTTTTTGCTGGAAACTGTGGAAGTGTGGCGAAGAGACTTCAGACTTTTTCCAACTAGCTCAGGTTTGATTTTTTTACTCAACACAACAAAACTCATAAATCTCTGGTTTAATATATTTGGAGAGGAAAATTATGACAATCATAATCTTGTAAAAAAGCCCCCCCCCACCCCCACACACACACAATACAGATACAAAAGGGTACAAGCAGGGCTTAATTTCTGCATTTTATTGTGTCATATTGTCATTATACATACAGTCACACTAAACTACCAGCAGAGGAAGAAAGAGAAAGGGATGTGAGTGAAACTTCCTAAATGTCTTTTCACACATAAATCTACTTTTGAGTACATATAACGGTAACACTTTACTTGAAGGTATCTACATAAGAGTGACATGACACTGTCATGAACACATAACACTGTCATGACACATGAACCCTAACCCTCTAACTCTAACCCTAACTTGGCATGACAAAAACCGAATGACACTAAAAGAATCGTTGTCATAAACGTTTATGACTTGTTTATAATGTTTGACACGTTCATGACAGTGTTATGTCACTCTTATGTAGATACCTCCAAGTAAAGTGTAACTGAATGTGGCTTTGTGTGTACTTAGGCTACTATGTAGGCTACAGACAAAATAACTCAGCAAAAAAAGATATATGATTATATTTTAATCAAACTTAATATATGCAAATATTTGTATGAACATTAAAAGATTTAACAACTAATTAAGACATAAACTGAACAATTTTCACAGACATGACTAACAGACATGTAATAATGTGTCCCTGGACAAAGGGGAGGAGGGGGGGTCAAAATCAAAAGTAGCCTTCAGTATCTGGTGTGGCCACCAGCTGCATTAAGTAGGCCTACTGCAGTGCATCTCCTCCTCATGTACTGTACCAGACTGGCCAGTTCTTGCGGTTGTTGTTGCCATCCTGTACCTGTCCCACAGGTGAGATATTCAGATGTACCGATCCTATGCAGGTGTCGTTGCATGTGGTCTGCCACTGCGAGGACGGTCAGCTGTGATTCCTGTCTCCCTGTAGCGCTGTCGGTGTCTCAATAGGGACATTGCAATGTATTGCCCTGGCCTCATCTGCTGTCCTCATGCCTCCTTGCACCATGCCTAAGGCGCGTTCATGTAGATTAGCAGGGACCCTGGGCGTCTTTCTTTTGGTGTTTTTCAGAGTCAGTAGAAAGGTCTCTTTACTTTCCTAATTTTCTTATAACTGTGACCTTAATTGCCTTCCGCCTGCAAGCTGTTATTATCTTTTCAACCGTTCAACAGGTGCATGTTCATTCATTGTTAAATGGTTCATTGAACAAGCTGGAAAACATTGTTTAAACCCTTTACAATGAAGATATCTAAAGTTATTTTGATTTTTACAAAAGTATCTTTAAAATAGGCTACTGTGTCCTGAAAAAGGTGCGTTTCTTTTTTTGCTGAGTTTACAATAGCTTTATGAGAATATATGAAGTTGGCTCTTAAAGGAACAAGCCGACTTATTGGGACTTTAGCTTATTCACCGTATCCCCCAGAGTTAGATAAGTCCATACATACCCTTCTCATTTCTGTGCGTGTCGTCTGTCTGACGCACCCACCGCTAGCACAGATCCTGGAGGTAACCGGCTCCATCTAGCCTACTGCTCCCAATAAGTGACAAAATAACGCCAACATGTTCCTATTTACATGTTGTGATTTGTGTAGTCACAGCGTGTACAAATAACAAGGTCACATGAGACACAGCCATCTTCTAACCGTATACATACTGGGAACTATTGCCAGACACAATTTTTAGCCCGTAAGTTACGACTTCAAGTCACGACTCACGACTCGCGACTCGTGACTTGGTAGCGTTCCAGGCAAAGTCACGACAAACCCTTCTAAAGCGTTAGCTAGTGTTAAAGCGTTAGCTAGCGGCTTGAAATTGACTGCTATATTTTGATTTCTTTGCGGGAACACCGCCTTCACCTGCCATTTTTATCGGCTCGCTTTTGGGTCTGAACTTTCCGTGAAACTTGCGCAGAGATCAACTGTGCAACTGGGTTATAGGTTGCCAGGTTGAGGTGACAAACGGGTTGAAAGTTGTATATGGTGTATGGATTGTGTGAATAGGATGCGTTTCATACAGCATCTGGCAACTGGTCAACATTAGACAAACATATTGGTCCGATTGTTTATAAAGGAGTTTGGGCCATGCAAATTACGGGAGTTTCCCGTGAGAAATAACAAACCGGGAGAGGTCCGGGAGATAGGGGTAAAAAAACGAGAGAAACCCGGGAAAAACGGGAGTGTTGGCAGGTATGGGTTACCTCCAGGATCTGGGCTAAGCTAGGCTAACAGTCAGTAGCGGTTCACCTCATTCCACGAGATCTGTGCCTTTTCAACTTTAAAAATTTGAAAAATATAATTGTTTCAAACTGATTTTTTTCAATACCCATTAAATTAAGACATCTTAACATGACAAGAAATTGTGTTGGGCCATCTCAAACTATGCCATTTATTATTTATATGTATTATTGCTCTGGGATAGTAACAGGACTGATGATTTCATGCTAATATGCTAATTTCTAGCTAACAGGTCAAGGTCAGAAAGGCACATGGTATGTAAGCTGACAGGTTATTACTTCTAGATATTGATAATACCAGGATTAATAAATAATTGTTTATATGTAGGCCTACACTTTAAAAAATTGTAACAGGACTGATGTTGTATGCCGACCCCTCCCTAACAACCCTGATAAAACATGAAAAATAGGACATTTAGGAAGAGAGAAACTTAACTTTAACAAAACTGTGGAATCCACTTCCTCTAAATGATGTCACTTCCTTGAAATTCTGTCACTTCTGGTTTGTACCATTATTTTATAGGGTTTTTTTGGTGATAGTAACAGGACTGATATGAAATTAGGGGACTGATAAAATGACATATTTCTAAGAAAATATATCTATTTATGTCAAAACCATTGCTTAACAATGAGATTACACTTAAGACAATATAAAACTGTGAAAATGTTATCATTTTACCAACATTTTACAAATCGAAGTCCTGTTGAAAAAGAACAACCATAGCGAGGGACAGGCCAAAATCCTTACCCATAGAATATAATATGTGATTTTAATTATTTAAAATGATATTTGATTGTCTTTTACTTGGTCTTATATTGGTGCATATGATCTATAGTAACATTACGTTTTTCTTAAATTACACATTTATTTGTTGTTAAAGCAACTGGTTATTTGTTAGGGACGCAAAAGGCACCGATTTCGTGGAATGACTGGGTCTCCCAAATGGAACGGACAAGGGGGGGGGGGGGATCCACTGTATAGAGCAATACTCTATTTGTAATAAGTGGGCTAAAGTCAGTCACACCTGCATGTGCTTGTTCAAAAGTTGTTTTCGACCGGAGTTTAGAATAGGCTCGTTGGAGATGAACTGCGCTTTGTCTGTAAAGTGGACGAAAGCACGCCGCGGCAGCAGCAGGGGGCGGTGACAAAAAGCCAACTAACAAAAAGTTAGTATGTGAGTGAATGTGTATGTTGTACTGTAATGTCTTGTCCTTTGTACTGTCCAGTCCTACCGAGGACCCTCTCGAAAAGAGGTATTCCTCGTAAAATAAATAAAATATATATATATATAATATATATATATATATATATATATATATATATATATATATATATATATATATATTTATTTATTTATTTTAATTTTTTTTTCACTGTGCGACGTGATGCAAACGTTAACAGCTGAAGCTGCACTTTATTCAAAGCTCAAGTGGGTTTTTTTGGTTACTATTCACAGGGCATTTGTCATAATCTCCATAACTTTAAAAACTCACGTGAAGGCAGAAGGGCTTGCTGTGCTCAGTGTGTGAGAATATAACAAAGTCACGTGACTGGGGGCAGAGGGCATCGCTGAGGGCAAGATTGAATGATATAGCGAATTTAATTTGATTTAACTTAAGTAATGATGGGCTTATTATCGTAATAATGCAGCCACAACATAAAAAAACAAGAAAAAAGAAAGAAAGAAAAGTTTGGCTCTTTGGGGCAGCTAATCCAATCAGGGCAAACAGGCTGTTGCCCTGGCAACAATAGCCCGTACCTGTGCACGTCCCTGCCTGAGGTCAACCATGTCCCAGGAACGGCTCACTGGCCGGAGCTGTCATCAGTAGGCTATCAATCAATCAATCAACAGGGGAGCAGATTTCATACGATGACATCATTGATGATTTTGCATCAAGGAAGGCCAGAAAGGTCAGGTTTCAGTTTTAGTTTGTTTTCTGTTCTTAGCAATAGTGTAATAATTAGATTCTCTTTAGTGTGTTTTCACATTTGTGTGATGAAGGATTTGTGCTATTTAGAATATTTATTCTATATTTTAAATGTATATTATTCTTAATATTTTATATTGTTGTTGCTCTCTGCTCTTGTTACTATATATCTGATATATATATATATATATATATATATATATATATATATATATATATATATATATATATATATATATATATTTATATTTATATTTGGCACATTCATGTATATAGTGTATATTTATTTAAGTTCTAATAACTTATACTGTCATATTGTGTGCAGAATTGTGTTCATTGTCTTTTGGCAATTTTGGAGGTGGAGATTGTTCACCTTAAAAAGTGTGTTTCCTGTTGTAATTGCAATAGAATTAAATAACTGGATTCTCTTAAGTGTGTTTTTTCAATTGCTCTAATGAAGGATTTGTGCAATTGAGAAATATAATTGAACTGTTTTGTGCAGAAGGGGGTCTCGCCCAGGGTGTAATTCAATGTAGAACTGCCACTGCTAGGTGGGTGCGTCAGACAGAGTTACGACACGCACGGAGATGAGAAGGGTATGTATGGACTTATCTAACTCTGGGGGATACGGTGAATAAGCTAAAGTCCCAATAAATCGGCGTGTTCCTTTAATCAATGACAGAATCCAAAAAAGTATTATAACCAAAAATTATTATGAACCATATATAAATCAATAAAGGCTAGAATAAAATGTTAAAGTGTCAGCAAAATGACAGCAGAAAAGCAGAAGCATCACAGGGTTTAATCGTCATCCTCCTCTTCCTTTAGTCTATGAGAGAAAAAAACCCAATTAGTTTATATCACACATGTATCCGTATGCAAACATAAACACTAAGTGACAATAATGCAATTGTAAATAAGTGCAATGATATATATATATATATACATATATATATATATATATATATATATATATATATATATATATATATATACATATATATATATATATATATATATATACATATATATATATATAAATACAATATGAGACACATACACATTATAATAGGTAATTTATTTGTTTTACCATGGCACACAGATCCATGGAACTAAAATAAACCTGATGTGAATCTATTTTTCACTAGTCATGAATAAAATGTTATTCTCAAAAGGAAAGCCCTATATTGAACCCCACCTGTGCTATTAAAATACAGAATGGAAAGAGTCCTTTTTGACTATTCGCCTTTTTTTTACGGATTCGCCCATTGCCTCGGGTCTAGTCTCCTCCTCACACTGTGTCCAGCCAATCCAAACTCTGTACAGTCAAACGACTCCCGGATCTAGGTCCATATATGGTTGACTCCTCCTTCTTCTTTTTCTTTTTTTCTGGTTAATTAATAAAATATCCTGCCCACCTCCTGCCCAGCCTCGCGCACAGGCCTTTTCACCGAAGAAACTCACACAAGGAGCTTTTAATAGTTTAACACATATCTTCACACATTTCAACAGTCTCGGGTCACTCGGTGTCACCTGGTCAACGCTGTGTAGAGTAGAAGAAAGGTTTAGGTGATGATAGGGGGAGAAACAGGCAGCTCAAGCTCCTGTGAAATTATAACGTATCGTTACTCAACGTCTTATTTTTCCTTCGCACTCAGACATGAGGGTCAAAATGATCCCAATCACAACAAAAATGTAGAGGACTGTGTGCCTGTGGAGACATTTTGAGTGAAACTGAAAACGAAATCGCGGCCTCCGTAGCAAAGGTCCACACTCCGCTTCAAAGGATACTGACTTCACTAACTGTATTAATGTGAAGTGCACTCATGTTATGCCGCAATGCATTAACAGTGTGCTGCTGTTTATTTATTTTTTTGTAGCAGTTAATTGACAATAGTGTGAGGCAGGCAGGCAGAGATGCGCGTACACACACGCTCATGAGCCATACAGAGAGGAGTAGCCTAGTAGTAGAAAGACACCACAATAAAATAAATATTCTGTATGATAGCCTTTATTATCCGTCAGTTTTTGAAAGATAAAGCATATAATGTTGATAGACACGTTAACAAATGAAGGTTATAGTTTATAGCCATAAGGGCATTCTCCAGTCTCTAGTTCTGGGGTAGGCCTATATGATTGCTATGTCTGAGCTGTTTCTGAATGTTTAACAAGCTGTCCAACACAGAATCAAAACAGCTGATACAGCTGTGTGTAAAAGCTGGGCAATATGGCTGCAAAATAACTCGACATCTTTAAGCCTTTATTAATGAAATGGATTTAGCTAATCAGAACATTAATACCTTATGAAATACCATTAGATTTAAACAGACCAGTACAAATATTCTCACAATGAGCTTTAATAAACTATTTTTTAGAAAAAGTAGAATTACAACACTAATTTAGATTTAAAATGATCAGATTGTAGCTAAGTGGTTGTATGGCAAATGTGTGTTTGTATGTTCTTTGCACTTTAACTGCACAACAATAAAAAAAAAACAAACAAACACATAGCTATGTGAATAAAATTAAACAAACGGCCAAATAAATAACACTGTGAATGAAAATTCACTTATTTCTAGCCCTGTGTTGTAGGACTACAGTCACATTGTGAATGAAAGCAGAAACAAAAACTTTCCACCCATTATAACAGGTTCAGCAGGTATCTGGGACACAGACACACACACACACACACACACACACACACACACACACACACACACACACACACACACACACACACACACACACACACACACACACACACAGGGACATTACATTGACTCACATTTATTCTCTGAAGATTTGCAATAACGCTTCATAACCATATGCCTGACATAACCTAAACCTGCAACCTGCCTTAAACATTTAATGGTTGAACTGAACTTTATAGCCTACCAGCGTTTTGTCTCTAAACTGCTAAGTCCTCATGAATGACAATACAGAGAGAAAGACATGATACAGCGTGAGTTGGGAAGCTCGTCAAAAAGTCTTTCACTTTCGATTCCGTTGGTAGTTGAGTCGAGGCTAAAGCCTTTTACGCATGAAAAACAGAACTGCTCTGCAGGCTGCCGGCTCCTTTCGGCAAAGCTGGCCGCGTGGTGCAGACTGAATTTAAGCCATGTTGTGACCACTAATATTTATCGTATTTTGAAACTAGTGTATCAGATCAATAACTTGTATGAATCAAGAATACAAAACATGAAAGCATGACCATAACCACACTTTCAAATGGGTGGTACCTAAATGATTCATTGGATTTAATAATATCCTTTCATTATGACACAATAAGAACATAAATGCACTGTCAAGCATAATATGACAGAATTCAAAGTCAGACTGAAAACGCGGTGCGCAACATCATTCATAAACCAGGCGTTAAAAGCTCATTATTAAGTTCATTAAATTTAGTTTTAAACAAAACAAGCAAATAAGGTTTTACATATACACCTTTGCACTACCCTCATTCCCACTATAAACCAAATGTATAGAGTTATAGGTTATATTATGTAACTATATTGTTTTTTTGTCTTGTTTTTTCTATTCTAATTTAAGTATCTGTATATGTTTGATATGAGTGTAGTGTGAAGGGGCTACAACTTACATTTCATTGTGCAACGCTGTTGTAAAATGACGGATGAATCAACCTGGTAACCACACAGAAATTGTGAAAATCCGTTTTATACCTAAAATGTGCCCAGACATTATAGGCCTACATATGCTCCCTGTTAGCCTACTGATGTTGACCTATTTTCTTCATTAGACTTCTAATTTAAACTCAATACAACTAATATGCTAACACTGATAGAATTGTCAGTCAGAGATGCAGTATTTGACCCAACCAATTGGTTATGGCCATAATTTGGCGTAGGCCTATACTTCTAAATGAAATCTCGGCCTATAGCTGTTCGTTTTGTTTTAATTCTCTATTCTCTTATAAGAGCCAATATGCAACATCAACAGAAGCAGCTCCCTAAAGCCTTAAATACAGACCAGTTGTATTCACAGTTTTCTCCAGCGGCTTTTTTGTGGCGGAGTAACAGAAAAAGGCTGCCATTCAACTTTTCTGTAGCCTGCTAAAGAATAAATAAAAAAGAAAGACTTGGATTTGTGGGTAGGAAGCTATTTTATTGAAAGACATTGAAAAGAAAACTTAGAATGATCACTCACGTGCGCTCAAATAGTCCTCGATGTATTGGGCAGTGGCAACCTTCCCGTGGAGTTGCGCGAGCTGACCGGCTGTACGTCCCTCGCTGTTGGGGGTTTGGGGGTTCGCGGTGAGTCCGATCAGCAGCTGGACCACATTCAGATGGCCCTCCCTGGCGGCCAGGTGCAGCGGTAGGTTACCTTTCTTATCCACAAGGTTTAAATCTGCCCCGTGGTTCACCAGCACACGCACAGCATCTATGAATCCCTCGCGGGCGGCGTCGTGCGTCACCGTGAGACCGCAGAATGGGTCTCTTACGTTGGGGTCTGACCCGGCCTCGAGGAGAACCCTGACCAAGGCGTCGTTCCCCAACTTCACCACCTGCACACAGAAAGAAGGAGGACAACAAACAGATCAGGGAGGGATGAGAAATAAAAGTAAGCATTTGAGTGTAACAACCTATCCAAACATATAGCCTATAGGCCTAAAGCTGAAAAATATAATAATAATAATAATAATGGCCTATTAACAATTTGGCTTATATAGCCCAACAAATTGGATCAAGGGGTGATGCAGTTTTTTCAACATTCAAACAAAATTAGAGGTGCATGAAATGTGCTTTATAAATCAGATAGGCCTATTATTAAGATGAAGAGACTAAGTGGAGTTACGCAATCCAGCTACAAAACACATTCGGCTGGCATACTCAATTTCGATTCAATTTGTGACTTTGTAGGTAGGTGTGTTAAAGCTATAATGACTCCACTGTGTACTGATAATGTTAACAGGGGGGTTTCCTGCATAGAGGAATTTTTATGCGCCCCCCAAAAGAGGTTTTAGCCAGCCCTAAAGGAAAATCACCAGCGGCAAAATGATAAGAATTAAGATTTAAAAAAAAAAAATAGCAATTAAAATCCTCTTCGACTGTGTTTAAGAGCAATTTTCCAAAACGACAATTAAAAATCAGAACATAAACTTGAACACGAGCGCTAATCTCAGTTTTACTGTCCAGAGTCTGGCTGTGTCGGACTCTCCCGGTGATTTTAACGGTGGTAGGCTATATAAATATTAATATTACTTTTTTAAGCAGTTTTGTTGATTGGGGTTTCATTTACTCACACTAATATTGTCAGAAATTACAGGTAAATGCATTTAGATTTCTGTCAAATAAGGTAACAGACTCATTGCCTTTACTGTACACGGACAGATTTTAGCTACTGTCCTGCGTAGTCGTGCCCCCCCCCCCAAAAAAAAAGGCCCAATCTGAGCCAGGAAAAACCCTGGTTAAGATACCACTACTACTATTATTATTAAAACTATTACTTTCAATAGTAGGATAACATCAGTATTACTATTATTGACTTTCGCCTGTACATTGCTTCTGAGCAAACTGTATAAAAACATCTAAGCATGTAAAAAATCCAAGCAGGAACAGGCATAGGCCTATTGTGTAACTACAGGCCCTCATTCTCCATTTTCCTTCATCACCTTCACCACCATTTTGTTTCTCTTTCCTCACACTCTACCAGTGACCCTCAAATGTAGCATGCATTTCCTTTATAATAATATAGAATAGGGCTTGAATAACTTGAATAACTAAATCTGAATAACTTCTTTCTCATGATCAAGTGCAACATACTGTATATGCTGAAGAAATACATTAAAGTGTGAAAATGCTAGTGAGAAAATGTCATCTTATTGTTCCATTAAAAAAACACAGATGTATTCATAGTAATCATACATTTATGATTATCTGACATGAAATAATTAATTACAGCAAAACTATGAATTTCAAAACGATTTTGGTAAATTATGTGGCTTTTGACTGAATATATTTAGATAAGATATGCTACAAAGTACAAATTCCTCTCTGCCATCTGTCCACAGATTTCTTAATTTGAAAACTATATAAATATCGATTTTGACAATTTCATTTTATATAATGATAAATAAAATCTACTGGATATTTGAAGATAAACTATGATTAGACCTTACATCATGTAGCCTACAGCACACAGGAAGTCAAACAGCCACTCTTGTAACACTACAGTGACAGTTCATGGTAAAAAATGACCATGAAAAATACCATTTTTTCAAGTTCACTTCGACACAAACTAACTTGAAAGTGGTTTATACTAACCTGCAGTGCAGTCATGTTGTGCGAACTAAATCCATTAACATCTGCTCCACTTTGCAGCAAAAGCAGCACTTTGGGTAGGTTTCCTTGGGCAGAGGCATTGCAGAGTGTGTCAGCCATTCTTTTAGAAAAATATAAAGAGATAGAGAGAGATAGAGCCAAGGTGTGTGGAAAAATACTGCAATCCAGAAGGGAAGTCTGACCAAGTATATCT
This sequence comes from Sander lucioperca, assembly GCF_008315115.2. Classification (NCBI taxonomy): domain Eukaryota; kingdom Metazoa; phylum Chordata; class Actinopteri; order Perciformes; family Percidae; genus Sander; species Sander lucioperca. The sequence goes on from NC_050183.1 coordinate 7,258,458, forward strand.
CATAAGCACCTCCCTCCCACATCACACGGCCTTGACCTGCACAGTTCTGTAAAATATTAAAAACAGCCTAATTTAAAGTAGCCTATTAAAAAATATTTTCTTGGGGGTAGGATATAGCCTATGCAAAATGTTTAATTTCATTAGTTTTGTACTATTGATTGGTGAGGAACTGGAAACTGTTTCTTTCTCTCTCTCTATATATATATTGTTTAGAACATATTATAAATCATACATGTTCATGTTTCAGCTTCTCTCCAATGTCAACAGACTAAACAATCATATATGATGGTTATGGATTAATTTTTACTTTACTTTTACCCAGCTTCATCCATTAATTTGCATACATGGATTTTACACAAGGAAATGTATGATAGGCTACTTTTTCACTTTCACAGCTTATATTGTATTTATGGAATAATGATTTTAGTGCTCAATCAGTGTCCAGAGAGGCAATGAATCCATCTCACTCTATGATCTGCGTTTGAACTCCAAATTCAAATTCATTAGTATCCAATTTCTTTAGATTTATAAATATAAAGAGTAATGTTGGATACGCAATCCAACTGCAAAACACATTTTACCACCTCTGAGTGGCTGGCATACTCAATTTCTATTAAATTAAAAGCAATGTAGATCATAATTATATGGAAACAATGTAAAAACAGCAATTATTTATATTTTCCACGTGCTGTAATCACCATCTCGCAGCCCTGACTGTTGTGATCGATGTTCAGCGGGTGTGTTTCTCTGCCCGAGACCCACAGAGGAAACAAGTAGGCTTTTCGTCCTAACCATTATTCTATTCATATGATATAACCTACTTGAAGCTATAATAACTCTAGTTAGGCTATCGAATCTTAAATCTGTAGGATTGATAGGCTATTTGAAAAAAACAATAACAACTCCACCTTACTTTAAATGTGATTAAAACCATAACACAAGTCTTCCTCCATTGGGTGCCATCCTACCGAGTCGACCGCTGAAAAAGCATCACAAAAATAACAACAACAACAACAACAACAACAACAACAACAACAACAGAATAAATAGGCTGCATGAGCATAAAATGGTTACATCTACGCATAAGATGTGATGTCATTCAAAGTCACTTCCCGCTCATTTTCAAATGATTTTGCCGAAAAGTAATGGGTTTCTGTATTCGGCTGCCATCACGTGCTGTGTCAGCATGCAAGGGCTGAGAGACAGAGAGAGAGGATGGCTGATCTGCCCCAAAGATCGCACAATCATTACGAGATCCCTTTTCATTTTCAAAAGTAACTTACCGAATAGGCTACGATGATCCTCCATGAGCAGTGTCACAGCGATGTCCGATTGAATTTCTTTCTTTCACTTGCCGAAAATAGTAAAGCTGCTGCTGAAACATCGTCACGTAGACTACATCACAAAGTAGCCTATAGGCCTATGGTTCATTTGAAGGGTAGATCTGTATGACGCAGTATGTTTGCCTTTAGCCTACAGTTTAGATTTTGAACTACCCACCGAAAAAAATTATGGCGTGATTGGATAGGAGCTAAATGATAGGCGGGACGCTGTCAACGCAACTTAATGATGCTGTAACAACGCAACGGTGATAAAGATGGCCGCATTCATTGCTGCGATATACACAGGTATTATTCCAGACAACACAGTCACGGCGTAGCATATCGTTAAAATCAGAGCGTCCTTCATCTGCAATTATAATATCCAGTGAAAGAGCAAGAGAGGCGTTTTAAAGTAGCGTCGACAAGGGCAACATCTTTCCTTTCATCGTGCCGCCCTCTAGTGATGGAACTTTATATTTCCTCCAAGCTTGGTTTACTGCAGTGGAGTGCAGCGCTGAGTGTGTAGTGATTTACTCCTATACAGAATTCATGTGCCACTTTTAGACACCGCAATGTGGACATATCGCACTTTGACATGATTTATAGGCTACATCAAGCGTACAGACGTGTATTAACGAGATAGTGTGATAGGCCTATAGCCTAGTACTGCGGGGGAAAACATAATAATAAAGGTCAAATCAGGTCACATGACTGGCGTTCACCGTTATTCGTCAGTAGGCCTACGCAACATGGTTGATTTTTTTGGTGCCAGGGTTACAACCGGGCTTTGTCCAGTCAAAACTGGCATGCGCCATAATTGCGGGAATTGGTAGCCCTATTAGTTATTGTGCAGTTGCCTGACATATGAGCGCGTTTAGTGGGAGGTTAACGGCACCAGCCCGTTTCTTGTCTGTGGAACTTTTTTTCAATCCTCAAGTTGCCCTTGTAGGTCTGAAGATACTACTCTAAACGATACAAATCCACCCGCAAAGACAATGAGATTGACATATGGCAAATCTATAAATTATTTTTTGTCCCCTCACTCCGGTGCTGCATCTGATCGGGCACCAGTCTCTGGGTAGACCACATGGATCCAGCCACATTTCTTTTCTCCCTCCATTCCACCATAGGCTTGGCCCTCTCTTTTTTAACTGTCAAGATTTTTTTATTTTGTTGGCCCCTTCAACCCCTAAAGACCTGCCATTAGGCCTACTTACAGCTGAGGTTAGGCTAGCCTATATGTTTACCCTACTTTTGCGCACACACTCGAGTTTTATGCATCTAGATGCAAACACAGACACAGATGACATGATGCATCGTGTCATCTGTTCTGGCCTACTGCAGAATCTCAAAAGTGGGATGAGAAGGACTACAAACAAACTCCACACCAATGTGAAAACAAACCCTGGTTTACAGAATATTAAATAGGCCTACATTTTGAGCTCCTGAAGGCACTACCAAAGACAAGACCATTTGAATTTAAAAGCTGGGCATGTGCATTACATATTTACGTAGAGTGTGAAACGACGCTTCTAAACATATTGATATGGGAAAAGGAAATATGGTTTAACGTCTTTTGCGTGGCGTTAGCGTGAAAACGGCAGCGGTCATGTTTAAAACTCAACTGGAGTTTGTTATCAACCTCACGCATGGATGTATTAAGAGAACCTCGACTCGAGTTTTTACAACATCTGCAGCCACTTTACGTCAGCCGTAAAGCAATGGACTAGATGACAATAATGATATGAGATAACTGAACATTGTAACGTTACTTTACAGAATTGTGTCTATCTGAAGCGGCTAAATCCCGATAAAGTTTAACATTTCCAATTTGCCAACCTCTCATTCCTCGCCACGTCTAAGCAAAGTGTTTTGTTAATTCTCAGTGTCCCTCAGTGAGGCGAGAAAGCGACGAGAGCCAGTGGAAGAAGAATTGCTTTTAGCCAGTCATTGCCATGGCCTCCGAAAGCGGCGAGAGCAACATGGATAGAGAAATGATTCTGGCCGACTTTCAGGTGTGTCTCTTTTGTATGTCCCAGATATTATATTCAGCCGTTAGTAATCTGTTTGCCGTTGTTGAATTGTCTCGGGCTACTGTCAACAACCGTACACACGACCTGACTGGCGTCGGAAACAGCAGACCTGAGCTGAGCTTTGCTTTCTGTGGCTAGCTCACCGAGCTAACAATCTGACAGCTTGCTAACTGACTCTGAAGGCAATTTATTAGCTGTGAGCTCGCTAACTAGAAAGCGGTTGTCCAAATATGTCAATCGCAACAGTAAATTTGTGTTTTTCGCTGGTTTCAAGCTTGCTTGTTTGACAGATAACGACGATGTTGTTAAGTTAGCTAAACGGAGAGCTACGGCGCTCACGTTAGCTGTCCACTTGTTTACATATCGCCAGTCGTCCGCTAAGGGCTTTAAATCATTGTCAGAGACGGTGTGTCCCCCGAAGATACCAGATTTGTAGCCCAGTTTGCAGGCAGGGTAGTATATTTTGATAAGGAGCAAATACAGGCTACCAAATTATGCTTCCCCTCCAAATGTGCATTGATTTAGCATCATGTTTGTTTTGTTTCTATGCTTAATGACATTAAACTAAAACGATATACATCCTTCCTCTAAAATGAACGCTCGAAAAAGTCAACCTTAGGGCTTGTCTTTGGTGGTGTCCCTCTCATGGGTTTGTTATTGTAGCATTGTGTTTTGAATCAACAAAGTTAACCTTAATAATATTAAACAACAGGCCTAACCAATGCAGCTGTACACATCTCTTACTATCCATTTGGACAGGCAATGCACACAATAGATGTATTGTTTAATTAGGCTATTGACATCTCCACCTTATCACATTTTACAAAGCCAGTTTATAGGGTTTCACCTTTGCGCAATGAGTGTTGCAGCTTCGGAAATTGTGATTTGGACCTATGGTTCAGACACATAAAATATACAATCAGAAACTTGGGGTAAGGTATCCTAACGTGATTACTGGGGAGTCTGATTATGGATTGTGTCAGAGTTTTGCTGCATGAGAATGATGCTTTGAATAACAAAAACTGAATAAAAAAATGTATGTTAAACAGTAATTTGTTATAAGTCATAATAGCAGTGATGATTAAAAGTAGCATTACATGGACTTCAAACAGGCAGAAGAGCCACCTAATGTATAAAATATCCTTCTTGTCTTCACTGCAGTTATTAATAAACAAAAATAAATATGTACTGCATAATAGATATATCAAACGCACAGCATCATAAACACCAGCCCAGTAGACAACAACACTAGCCAAAGACCTAGAGTACTCCGGGCAAACAGCAACACAGTATATACTGTACAATACATGCATTTCTTTTTGTTGGCAGCTGAAAACTTTAAAGGTTAAAAATGATTTTTTTTCTTTAGTGGATGATTTTAAACTGGGCAGAGAGCATTTGTTGCTCAAAGATGACATAAATATGACATTGCTTCAGAGATATTTTACTGCTTTGTTTGACAAGAAAGAGGTTGTAAACTTCTAAACAAACAGATTAAAGACAGCAGGAGCACCAATTCATTAAACACTTGTAATACATAACAATTTCACTATCTACAATTTAAACATTTAGTCTTTGCAACACAGTCTGTTTTGGCCATATTTTTATTTTTTAATTTAATTTTGTATACATATTTACCAAGTATTGTCATTAACATTCTCAGTTTGTTGTCAGCAATGGTGCCTAAGTACTTGAATTGTCAACTGTGTTATTCTTTTGACCTTTAATTGTGGATGTCTAAGGGTTAATATTGCATCCCTACCTAAAATTAGCATATCCTTGGTTTTTACTTTTGTTTAGACTAGATTTTAGTAAAGGTCATCACATGAGTTAATAAACTCATCCTTAACAGGTCAGTTGTCCTGTTTCCTTTCCTGCAAGTACACTTAGATCAACAGTAGCAGTAAATGTCTGTTTCTCTGCTGGCTTTTACAGTCATTAGTATACATTGTAAAAGAGAGCGGACATGAAACACCACCCTGGAGTGTCTACACTCTGTGGTCTCCCTGACAAAATAGCCACAATCCAACTAATAATATTTGGATTATGATGAAAATTATTTAAAAGCTTTTCTGCAATAAAGTGTTAACAGCCACTAAGACATTTTAAATTAAAGCCTAACATGTTTTACAGATGTTTTGAAACTTCTTGGTGTTTATAAATGTGGTCAAGCAGAGTAGCAGTCGCATCATCAACTCCTAAACCTGCCCCCTAGCCAAACTGCACATTGATTTATTGGCTTCTTTCCCCTGCTTCTGAAATGTTTTCATTACTAAAGACGTCAAGGTTACTGCGATCTAATCATTCAGTCATTTGGATTTTCTTGTCTTTGCCACAGGTAAAAAAACACACTGTTTTATATGAAGTGGGAACCACACAACAGAAGATGTCTGTGCCTTATTGCATCTGAGGGATATCAGCTTTTTAACACTGCTAGTGCCAATTTGTTGTCACTTTATCAGAGAATGTGTTTTGATTCTGTCAATTACACTATCAAAAGGATCAAGTCCAAAAAAGGACTGGATTGGACAAAAAGGATTGTCTGCCCTATGTTACACTTCAGGAAGAATACAAAGAGATACACCTAAGATATCAATAGAGCTTGTTTTGTTCACAACTCAAAGATATTCAGTTTACTGTCATAAAGGAGTGAAGCAGCTATAAAATATTCACATTTAAGAAGCTGGATTTAGAGATGTTATACTTTTTTCATAAAAAAATGACTCAAACCGATTAGTCGATTATAAAAATAGTTGCCTATTAATTTAATAGTAGACAACTACTAGATTAATCGATTAATCTTTGCAGCTACAATCATGACCCACTTTGCACTATTGTAGTCCTTTTACCACGAAGAACATACATATCTTGTCTAGTCTACTGTGCAAGGGTCAAGAGTCCAAGGTATTGGGGCAGCAATCAAGGGAATTTGGTGGCCTTCTTTTAATCAAAACATCACTGAAAGGTTCTTGTGAAGAATGCCACCACTTTAAAATGTTGCTGTTATGGGTGGTAGCATAGTGGTTACAATGTTTCTATTGATTTCATTCTTTCTCCTGTGTTTTGTTGTGAAATGTATTTTTTTATGTACAGACACATTTCACAAAACACACTGCAGCGGAATCTCATACAATGCATTTCTCTCTTGTAATTCCTTTTTTCTTTGTCTTTTCCTCTCACAGGCTTGCACTGGAATTGACAACATTGCAGAGGCAATCACTTTGTTAGAGCTTAATAACTGGGATTTAGTGGTAAGTTCATTATCTGTAGGCTTTGCTCTTTGACAGACAGCCTTAGTTCATCTAGAGTACAGGTTCAAGAGGGCAGGAAACATCCAATAACACACACTCTGTGTAATTTTTTGTTATGGCCAAATCATTTCTTCATCTTACCCTGTATGTTTTGTGAAGCAGGCAGCATCTTGGCCACCCTCACTGTGGTAAGAGAGAATGTGTGTGTGTGTGTGTGTGTGTGTGTGAGACAGTGGGAGAAAAAATGTTTTGTGCCAAGTTTGTATTAACTCCTGATGAGTCTGAAAAACATGAGCCCTTTACTGTGCAGTGCATACAGGAAGGGGTCAGTCTATATTTAGACCGATGCTGGCAGCAGCAGTCCAAGCAGTGGTAGGACAGACAGTGGGGCCTGGACTCACTGCTCCTGTAAATCTGATGACTTGCAGTTCCTCTGCAGTAGCTGGTATTTTTTGTAAACATTGACAAAACAAATTTGCTTGTGTGATTGTGTATGCTGGGTTTGGGTGGGGTAGTAAAAAAAATAAATTAAAGGGATTCTCCTGAGCTGTGTTTTCCCCAGGATATTGTTATTATATTATAGCAGAGCAGGGAATTGTTCAATCCACCCAGATCCTGATGCATCTCATCTTGTGATCGATACATTAGTAAATGGCAGGCTGAACAATATGCATTTATTAATATTTCCTTTATTCAATAAAAAAAGAATGGGGGATATGATTATGCCAGCACATAACAACTTACTTTATGTTACTTGTTTTGCAGTGAAGAATAGTGAGTGTTCGAGAGAAATCCTATCAATTGTGCATTCAAACAAAAGCTCAGTGCAAAGCTGACCGTGGTGGCTGTCATGTTTGTCCTTTCAGCTCTCTTTGTCCTGATCAGTCGACCTACTTGAATATTCCATCATTCTCTCTCACATTTAGTTAGGTTTAGTCTGAAACCTCTCAGCCAGCAAATGTAACATACCCTTTGACAAACATAATGTTACAGAATCAACCAAAATATACAGTAGTACATTTGGCCTGGTTACATGTGGACTGGCTAGTTGTTCCAATCAGTCACTTTTGCATACACAGTAATCTGTCATCATGTAGATCCCTTTTCCTAAGAAATACAAAACAAACATATTTAAGCGCCTGTTTTTTTAAAATACTGTACTAGTAAGACATTGTGTAAGTGACATTATCAGGATTTTATGACATTGTTAGTTTTATTATTTTTAGTGAAATTTCACCTGATACAGTAGTCCTAGTCTTGTTCATTCTGAATGACTGGTTAGCATCATGTCCGCTTATAAAAAACACATGATTATGCTACAATTTACAAAGTTGTCTCTTGGCATAAACAAAATGCCTTCCATGACCACATGCAGTTATCTCAGTTACTGTCCAGATACCTGTATAGAAATATATGCTGCAATATCTTCCAGTCTCTTCGAAACATGCTCCTCATGTGTTGGCTGTTATTCCATGTTTTGTCATGCTGTAGTTTACTGATTAAAGATGTTATGGGTTGAACGTTATGGATCCCAGTGCACAGTCAACTATAGTTCCTTGGCAAAAAGTTGGCCATTGATACAATACAGAAACTAAAACAAGAAAATTGTATTATAGTATGTTGTATAATTTACCTCCACTTTCATTACAGGCAGCCATCAATGGAGTGATACCACAGGAGAATGGGATCTTACAAAGGTAATAACCATGTTGCCACACATTTACTGTAAATCAGAGAAAATGTATCACTTGGCCTTACAACACTAAACAAATGCTACCTGATCATGCATATCATAAATTACTTTTCATTTAACTGTATTCTTCTTGTTGTTTAGTTAGATACATATCCATATCCAGCAAATAATGCTAACGTAGAGGCTGCTGAGTTGGAGCTTATTGCTCCGGCTATGGTTTCTATTCTGCTGTTTAATAGAGGAATAGTATAAAAGACACTGCAACTGCAAGGAAACTTTCTGCCAAGAGTGGAGTTGTACACCGTTTCTGAAAAGAAAAAGGTTTCTTTAAGAGGCTTTGAGCCCTCGTTTCCCTCAACGGTTAGTTTACACTCTTGAATGCACCGGGCTGATCTGAATCCACTCACACTAGAGATGTTCTGTTAAACCGTTTTATTTTGTGTACACACTTGTGTGTATGTGTGCGCATGCATGCATGTTCTTTAGTGTGTGGTTCAGGCCCTTGGGCCATGAGAATATTGCTGGTCTTTCTCAAGGGCACACATTGCTATGAATGGAAGCTGGCTGGCAGTCTGACTAGCAGCCAACACATTTACTAAGTGGCTGGCAATGGTAGGAGTAGGCTGGCGTTGCCCAGTAAACAGACTTCTGATGACGTGACCTGAGCTGGAGCCAGTCGGACACTACGCCAACGCTCCCATCTAAAATGCATTTCCTCCTCCCTTTTGTCCTCTTTAGTAAGCAGGTTGGGAATTTTAAGAAGCTTGCCTTGTTGATCAGTAACCAAAATTCCTCTGGGCGTCAGAGCGTCAAAAATTATTTCCTGATAGAACTTGATAAAAATGCTCAATCCCTTGTTGAACTGGGTCACTGGTCTGACGGTTTGTCCATGGGTGAAGGGCTCAGCAGTTCTGTCTTCTTTGGGACACCTCCTTGACTACACAGGAGAACAGTGCTGTGTGTGTCGGGCAGCATGGAACTACGCCCAAACAGCAGCAACGGACAATTTAACGGCATTCATTGTTACTGTTCCAAGTTTAGGTGAAAGTTCACTCAGGATCTTTTTTTTTTTTACTTTATTTGTTTTTTCTCAGATATTTTCAAGAAGTGTAAGAATACTCTTGGCGAGATCTCTCGTTTTTCCTTTGCTTGGAGTAGTTCAATCTCATTTGTATATCATCTCTATCTATCTCCCCACAATACATTTGTGAGATAAAAGTAGTTGTCTGTCTGGTTCACTTTAGTGAAGTTATATTTTGTTCTGATTACTATCTCACTAGCTTTCTACAAATACTGCCATGTCCATTACATGTTCCACATATTTACATGTACTCATGGTATGACTCCCTTTCTGTATTTCATTCAGATGGTTTTTCAGATTTTATGTCACAAAGAGGGATTAACCTATCTAATCCATAAACTCGTGCACAGGGTTTAAATCAAATAACTTAATGTCTGTGTGATCCATCCACACTTGGAAGATTATTTTCTTAAATTATGTCAGAATATTGAGTGATTTCAGTGCCTAATTATTAAATACTGGCTTACGTTCTTCAGTAACTATTCTCATTGTCCAATTATAAGTTTAGGAAACGATTTGGATCTTGGTTTGTTACTTAAGTGGCTAGTGGAGGAGACAGTTATAATGTGCTCCCATTTGGTTGGGTTAATTTCTCACCCTTTTGGCCCATTCTGTACATAGAGGTTTTGTGGCTGTTGACAGTTAACCTACGCCTCAGGACAGTGGCCTCTCTAATGTGGTTGGGCCAAATAAAATACAGCCTTTGTTAGAAAGCCTGAGTCTGGCACTCTGTTCTTGCGAGACAGTTGCTGCTTACACTTCAAGGAACAAAGGGCACACTTTGTTCGGGTTGGGGAGACAAAAAGACATTATTTACTGTGTTGTGTAAAACATGGGTCATACACTACACAAGCAGCAAAGGGAAAAGCTTGAAAGAGAGTAAAGCAGATATTGTAAGGGAGGATGGGAGGTAAAGCCATTTCTTGTCTAGTAGTGACCTCTGTTGGTTCTTGACCATCAGGTCACAGGCTAAAGACAAGAACAAAGATAGGTGTGATGTGGCCACAAATATATAGAGATATTTGTTTCTGATAGCATCATCATTTCAAACGTCCACATTTTTCTGTCCTTCATGATCTATAATAAGATTTTTATATACGTATTATATAAAGACTGAGCATTTAATCTTCGACATCCTCACTAATCTGTCACCTCTGTACAGTAACTTTTCCAGTGAGGCGAGCCAGTCCAGCATGTTCGGACCTCCTAGCCAATCAGAAGCTGCCGATGCAGCAGCAGGAGGTGCAGTTTCTCCCCCCTCCTCTTCGTCTTTGTCCTCCTCTCCTCCATCGTCCTCAACTTCAGCTTTTTGCCCTGTCAACGCCTCCTCCCGACACATTGTAGAGCGTCAGCCCCGGATGCTCAACTTCAGGGTGGAGTACCGGCAGCGCACTGTAGAGCTGGTACTGGAGGAAGGCAGCACAGTCGGTGAGCACCACACACACACACACACACACACACACACACACACACACACACACACACACACACACACACACACTCTGATACACATACTGTGTATAACACTCAATATTTCACACTGCCTCTTTGCATAATATACATTTTCCTTTGTATGAATCTAATTTACAGGAGAAATCAAACAAATCCTCGAGACAGAGCTTGGGATTCCAGTGTCCAAAATGCAGCTCAAGGGATGGAAGTGTGGAGATGTATCCGATAGTGTGAGTTAACAGAACCTATACATGTTTGTCACAACAGGCAAGTGAAAGAAAACACAATGTAGCATCAAGAAAAGACAGCACTGGTGATGTCGTCTTTAATATGTTTTTTTTTTTTTTTTTTTTACATTTCAAATTTTAGCTGCAAGGTTTAGAACATTAGCATACATTACATTGTTTTAACACTGTTATCCAAAACATCCCATACAACCTTGTGTATGTTCATATTAAGCATCTGTGGCCAAGTGCAAATCACACCACTGGTCTTCACAGTCTTTCTCAGGTCACCGAGCTCTAGCCAACATACCAACATTCGTCTTACAAACAGGCCTGTTGCCTATCCTACAGTCAGTACAACTATGTTATGTTCCTAAAAACAATATTTCCACTTCTAACCAAGTAGTGCAGGCTTCCCTCAAAATATTCATCAGGTGATGCATGACGTATGCAGTATGTAAGTATGTAGTGAGCACAAATGTCTTCTCTAAACAAATTATCTCCACAGCCATGAGTCCTTCCTAGTGAGTGGAACTATTTTCAAGTTGTATCTCTGTCTGTGTGTAATCAGACGGTGATGAGAAGTTTACACCTGCCCAAGAACAACAGCCTGTATGTCCTGACTCCCGACATCGCCCCTACTGCCAGCACCAGCAAAAACAGGTACTCAGCCCAGCATTCAGCACTCGCTGACTCTGCTTTTTTTATTTGTAATCCTATAATAAATCCTCCTCCTCTTCCCATCCTGGTACACATACACTCTATGAAATACTGCTGGTAGTGGCATGAGCGTAGTTCTTAATAGTGAACACCAGGTGGCGGTCTGTGTCAAGTTTAGGAGAAGATGGATCCAGAATCCAGCTAGCAAACACAATTTTCTTTGGTATATTAAGAGACATTTGACCTGCTGGTGCACATTCATTTTTTCACATCCATTGTGACATTTTCATAGGAAAACTGCAATCTCTGTTGTGTAAATAATAATTTTTCCTCCCATCTTTGTTTCTTTCAGCCTGACATTGCTGCTTGCTTAAGGTTGTTTTGTATCGTACTCTTCATAGACTGTGTCAGATATCCACACTACATATCTATTATTTATTCCGTTTTTCTTTTTCTCAAAAAACACCAGTCTGCCACGTTAGTGATAGTACCCAGTGACAATAGAGATTTGTTGAGAAAGCTTCATTAAGCCTGTGTTTTCCATCCAGAGATTGTTCTGTTCATTTCAGTGAATCCGTGGCAGTATTAGCAGCCTTTCCTTCTGAAATGTCAGGCCGCTCATTGTAAAGCCAAAGCAGTAATACAATCACAGGTGGCAGCTGAAGATGTGATTGTCCTTTCATCAGTGTCAGGTAAACATCGTCCAAAGAAGTCATATTTCTCCATTCATTTCACCTGCATATTGAAGGGTGACCAAGACCCTTTTATTTTAAATTTGAGGATTATAGCATTGGACTGGTAAAAATAGATACAAACCCCAATTCTAATGAAGTTGGGACGTTGTGTAAAACGTAAATAAAAACAGAATACAATGATTTGCAAATCCTTTTCAACCTATATTCAATTGAATACACTACAAAGACAATATATTTAATGTTCAAACTGATAAACTTTATTGTTTTTTTTGCAAATATTCACTCAATTTGAATTTGCAACACCTTCCAAAAAAGCTGTATACTGAACAGAAACAATTAGAAATGGTACAGTATTTTGTTGATGAACAGAATGGATTTAGAAATAACAAGCCTGTATTGCTCTTATATACTGTATGCTTGCCTTTAAATTTATGGAAGCGGGGTGGATGATGGTAGATTATATAAGAAATCCAGACATTGAGTAGTATCCCAGTTGCTTGTATTGAAATCAGATATGTTTACTGACTGGTACACCTTTTGGAGTAACATAAGGTGATATCTTTTTTCCAACTCTTTTTGCAATATTTGTGAAAGACTTAGGGTCACAAATTAAGGAACCTAATGTAGGCATATGCTTGGGCGATGATATGAAATGTGGTTCTTTATTATACACGGATGACATAATTTAATGGTTTAGTCAAAGCCTGACCTGCAGAATATGTTGACTGTTTTTCTCTTGATGCATTTAAGATTCATGAGGTTGGAGTTGGGTTCCTTGTTGACTCTACTGGGAGAGCGCTAAGATCATTGAAAAGTAATTTAAGATAGCTAATTTTCCACCAATTGGCTCAACATAACCCTGAAATAATATTGTGTACAGATGAGCAACAATTGGAATGGCCGTTTAATTTTGAAGTTTGATAACTTTGTCTCAAAAGCCTGGAAAATAAGGCAAGATGTATTATTTGATTAGTATTTATTCTGATTCAGTAATTTATGAATTTTGTTGTAGATGATTTTCGATTTGATTTTGAAAGATGCTTAACTCGCTTCTCTATGTTTGGACTTTCTCTGACTTTCTCTGCAAATGTATACGCAGCACTCACAGCTTGTATGAGTTTATGGTGACTTGTAGGCCCAATGTGTTCTTGGTGTAGTTATATTTATGACACAATAATACAAATCTCATTCTAATAACTAATGATATAATTTTTTTGACAGTTGTCAGTTAAAATGCTGAATTAAGACATTTTGATAATTATTTATGGAAGGACATCTTTTGGGTGTAACATTCTGTGATTGCCAATTTTACAGTATCTCTCTGAATCATTTAAGTTTAATGAAATTGCCCATGTTATCAAAATTTAAATCAGATAGGATCATAATAATGTATGTTTTGACAATTTTCTGTAACACTTCTCTTTACTACATTTCCTTTATTAGCCAGAGTTGTTTATAGTCTCACATATAATGGCCCTAGTTTGTTTGTTGACAGTGGATTCTAAATTAAAATTGTACTGCAACTCTCCCCACATTTCCTCATGTTAGCAAGCCAAGCAAGCATCCAAATGTCACCAGAACATTTGTAAAAGAAGTCATTTGGCAGTTTGCCGCTTTGCCTGCTAGTTAGGCTAAGTGGTAGTTATATTGTGTTGGCAGCTAATGGCCCTCATCTCCCCAGTCTTCCCTCCCTCGCCTCCCTCTTCTCGTCTTCTCACTCCCCCACTTACTGCTGTGTCTTTTTAGCAGCGCCGTTGCCATTTCTCCAAGTGTTATCGATATCATTTTGGGTGTCAGGAGCTCATTATTCTGTGGCAGCTATTTTGATGGAGGACAGTTGGGGCTGAATGGAGGGGGTGGGCTTCAGTGTGTATATGCACATGCATTTGTGTGTGTGTGTGTGTGTGTGTGTGTGTGTGTGTGTGTGTCTGTCTGTGTGTGTCTGTGTGACCCTGCTGTCATAGTGGGAGAGGAAAGGTGATCACAAAGTAGGAGGGGGAGCAGTCCCCTGTTTTGGGACCAGACAAGCTTGCAGTAAAAAATAAACTGTGGTCACACCGTAAATCCACAGTAAGTGCAAATTTGTTGCAGTAGACAGAGCGCAGTGCCAGTAGGGCCTCAACCTAAAGTTTGTAGGTAGAGAAGCACACGTTATCACAGTCATGTGTCTTGATTAAGTTAGAGATGGTCCGATACCATTTTTTGCTTCCCGATACCGACTCTGATACCAGAACTTGCGTATCGGCCGATACCGAGTACCGATCCGATACCAACGTATCATATATTTTATTATGTCTTAACAGCTGTATACTACTATCCCTGTATGGATGTGATATTATTTCTATCTTTGTTGTCAGTCTGGCTCAAGTTAAACTCTTTGTGAAACATGAACAAACACAAACAATGAACGCCCCAGAACTTTCTTTTATAATGCAGTTTGACAGTCAGTTATAACGGAAAAAGAACGTAAATAAACTACTTTTAACGTAGATTTTCTTTAGGGCTGTATTATGTGGTAATGGATCGGTGCATTAACTCCAGTACTTCCCGATACTGATACCAGCGTTTTAGGCAGTATCGGAGCCGATACCGATACTGGTATCGGTATCAGAACATCTCTAGATTAAGTGAACTCATCCGTTCTGGTACCACTATCTACTTCTGTGCAATTATTGATGAACCAAATTATCGTGCTTAATATTACAGCCCCAATTAATTACAGATGAACAACTCTTCCAAAAAACCACAGTACTTTAGTAAGTGTTTCCACATTCAGTATTGCTCAAAAGTAGAGTCCGTTACACGCATTCTCTATATATATTGTCTCTTTATGACAAGAAATTAAATCAATAATTGCTTCTTTGTCATTCTGGTGGCACGGCTCCTAATGTATGAGAAACTGCATGACATTTGGACTTGATTATAAAATTGAAGAAATATCTCCAAGAGACAGGCTGTGGTGCCCATGCCTTTTAAACTTGGCCACTGTAACTGGAGTCACATGGATGAGTCCAATTTATAATATAGCCGTAGATACTGTATAAGCTGTCTATTTCCAAGTCTTGACTCTAAAATCTAAAGCTGTTTTCACATATGCAGCCGTCTACATTTATTGTTATTGCTCTCAGTAAAAGTAATGTTGTGGCTAATGCTTTTGTCCAAGACCTTTACCAATATTCTCAGTTCAAATTGTTTTCTTTAATTCGTTTTGAATGAGGTTAATCAACTACTAGTTTCTCCTACAAATGTTTTGGGGTTTTGTTTTTATTTGTTTGTGTGGTTATTATACATGATTTATTATACAGTATGCACTGAGTTTAAGATTTTAAACTGTTTTAAATTAAGAACAAAAACACTGCTCACCCGTATCAGGCTAAGCTGAGGTGCTGGAGCTACAGACTGTAAAATTAATGGGAAAAGTTTCAAGTCTGTGGAAAAATCGATTTAATTCAGTAAGCTTTCGGTCAGAGACTTCAAGGTAAGAACATGTAGCAAGTGAATGCAGCAGTACAGAAGGTAAAAGATCATCACTTAATTAGCCTTAATGCAGAACGCTTGTGTCAATCAGTTGACCGAAAGCTTGCTAAATAAAAAAAAATATATATTTTTTTTTGCACAGACTTGAGTGTGAGGATGCTTTTTTCTCTCAAAGATTTTAAACTGAAACATGTCATTTTAATGATTACTTGATCTATCAATGCCATTCAAGGGACTGGTGTTGGAAATTTGCTCAAGCTACGAACACCTGAACAGTACATCGGACACTGCTTCTGCAACTGTCAATGTTTCTCTGTACTAGTTCCTTACAAATACACTAATAACATAAATGAATAAATAAACTTTATTTGCTATTTTGTAGTTGCACTCTGAAAAGACATTCATCCACCCAAATTTAATTTCACAATGTTTATTTGCTTCAAATTGTTGCTGAGTAAAAATGCAAATGTCCCATAAATGGTAATATCCCTTGCAATTACTTTGTAGAGCTTGGCTCATGCAGCTCACACACCTAAACCAAACCGACTGATTAAATAGTGCTGCACTGTCATTATGATCCCGCTGAGTAAACTCCTCTTAGTTGTCTTGTTTGATTAGAAATAAATCTTGAGGCTTTGGGAGATTTTTCTTTCAGCACCAATCCATCTCAGGTAGTTATTTAGTTAGCGATGTGATGTGCACTTAGTACTGCAGTGTCAAAGCCCGGTCTGAAGAAGATTTTTCTCTGTGGCCGTGTTGATGACTGCCTGTGAATACAAGAGGGTGTTGAGGAGGACCTAATCTCTTGCATAAATGATGAAGGCCTGATGAATATTTCAATGGAGCCAGTTTCCTTCCTCGTTTATTCTCCGCTCAGCTCTCAGGAAGCATGTTTGCCAAGGAAAGGTTATTTTAATATGAACTCTCAAAGAAATTTGAAATTGCAAAAATGATTCATTAGGTTTTGTGTGTTTTTTTTTATTGCGGCTTTGTGCCCCTCTTCCACTTCTCCCTCTGTGTGTCAGCTATACAGTAGCTGTAGCAGATTCACAGATGCTTTAGGTAAGATAGCTAGCTAGCTAGTTAGCTAAAGCAGCCCTCATGGGAAGTATCTAACAGTTAGCATGCTGATTAACTTTGGGACAAGATGGCAGACCGAAACAGAGCAGAGCCTCAACGGTTTGGCATCCTTCTGCTTTGTTGTGGATGCAAAATGTGGAGGAGGTAAGAAGACCTTGTGTGTACTTCATGACCTCCTCTGTACGTATCAGGAGGGAACAACTCTCCCGGTCAGTGTGTTTTTATGTATTTGTTTGTCTCTTAGCAGATGAAACACACATGATGGTAGTGAGTATGTGTCAGCGTGTGAGAGGTTGGAGAGAATGTGTGTGTGTATGGGTATTTGTGTTTTGCAGGCACAAGCCACAATTTGTGTGTGTGTGTGTGTGTGTGTGTCTGGCAGTGCTAGTTTAATAAGGTCTAGAGTCTGCTCTGTGCCATGGGGACTCGCAGCTTAGGCGATGGGCTTACCTCAGAATGAAACCAATCTGTTTAGCCTGCTCTTCTACCCTGCAAAATGCTCCATTTTCTCTGTCCATAAAGTTAAATGACATTTTCCTCCCGGCACCCTTATGCCATGTCAAGTACCTCCAGAGATGTTGCAGGCCGACCTGGATGTCACGAGTGTGTGTGTTGAGTGAGAAAAAGACCTCTGAAGGCAGAAGCAAACAGACATCCACATTTACACCCCCATACTGCTTGAAGGGTCTGCTTCTATCAGAAGACAGCTGCTTTGAAAACATCAGTGGTGAAAGTGAGACAAAGGGATATTAGACTTGAAACATGGGTGTTTTGTTTATATATGTACCAGCAGGCCTTTTCAGACAGATGGGACATTTTCCCCATGTGATTGCATTTGATATTTTCAGTAGCTATATTTGTACTATAGAGCACAACAAGTGATCTGGTTTTTTAAAGTAAATCATTTTTTTAGGGATTATTTTTTTTGGCTTTTATTATCAAGACAGATTAAGTTAGGAAAGTGGGAGAGAGAGGGGTATGACATGCAGCAAAGGGCCGCAGGTCGGAACCGAACCAGCGGCCGCTGCGACATGGACTGAGCCTCTGCACATGGGGCGCACGCTTAACCAGGTAAGGGTAACCAGTCGCCCCTTCAAAGTAAATCTTGACCAGAACTCCACCCACACACGCACTAAATGGCTAGTCGGTCTGCCATAAATGACTGATAAGATATTCCTTCTTTGCTTGGAAGGACAGAGTATCACTTCCACTCCGTTTACCCTCTATCTCTGTCTATTTAGGAGTCTAGCTGCCTGCCAGCAGTAACTCGGGACTGTGTCCAAACATAATCATGATATTAGCTAGATCCTTATTTATGTGTCCCTACCCCTTTCCATTTCTCTCTCTCTTGCTCTCTCCCTCTTTCTCACTCACTCTCTCACACACACACACACACACACACACACACACACACACACATGCACTCTCATCCTTCTGCTCAGCCCTATTACATATGCATCCATCTTTCCCACTCCACACATTTCCAATCTTCCCCAGTTAGCTACAACAAACATTACATTTACATATTGATTTCGTAGTTTTAGTCAATGTAAATATGCTGTCATTACAGTAAATTTGAGCTTCTGTTAACATAAGCTCGTCCAGATCTGTGCAGATTAAGGGTGTGATTGCATAATTAATGTGTGCGCTACATATTAATTCCCCCATCCTCTCTTTCTCTCAACTCTTCCTCCTCTCCTTGGGTTCTGAGCCCTGATTAAGTGCCTGCTTCGGCCCTTAAGCCTCCCATTGATATTCAGCCTCACAGACCCAGCGTTTGCTCAAAACGCTACTTAACCTCACAGCTTATTGTAAATGAAGCTTCCAAAAGTTGATTCCCCCACCTCCTCCTCTCTACGTGAAGCACACAAAGTGTCTGCGTTTGCATCGTTCACAGCGTCTCTGTCACAGCTGTAAGCTGCTGAGCGAGCTATGGTGCCAGGCCAGAAAGTCTGACCCTTCAGGGCCTCTTGGACAGACTGTCTTCACTGCCAGGTTTCTGCTCACAATATAATCAGCATATGACATCCACTGTGAGAGTGTAAACATATCAGACCAGTGGTTATCTGTAAACCGCTTTTATCTGTCTTTTTGTTTGCCCACCAGTAAATGTTGTTTATGGTTTGAGAAAAAGAAAATAAAATTATTGTCATTTTTAACACGTTGTTACAATTGAATAGTTTGATTAATAGATTGATTGTTTAGATGTCCAATTATTCATGCAGTTGGACAGAATGGATAGAATGGTATGTCACGTTATGGCCTCAATCGCTACTTTCAAATCTTTTCAATACAGCATGATGTTAGTAAATTACGGTCCCGTTTATTTTAAAATGGACGATAAAGCAGGGGGCGCTTTAGGGGCGTGGCTACACACTGACCTGTCAATCATGACAGAGGCTTGGCTTCGTTTTAAACCTTGACCCTCTCACTGTGTTTTCACTTCATCAAAGGTAATTGCTGGTAACTTACCCAGCGGTAAATTTTCACTGGATGACTCACTTTAGAAGGATTAAAAATCGACAACTTTCCCCCCTTTACGTGTTTAGCTTAGCGCAGAGACATTGCAACATAAGCACTGGCTTGGCCGTGTCATCCTCCCCAGCTCCACCATCTCGTCAAAATTCATCACATCCGGTTGCTAAAAACCAAAAGGAGATACCTGTATTGCCAAACTCGAGGCTTCAAAATGGCAGTCCACATCACGGATGCTATGTCCACTATTTTTTACAGTCTATGATGTGAATAGTGAAAATCACTAGTGGTTCCTGAAAGGATTCTGTTTAAATTGTGCAATTAATTACAAATATATTTTTTTGTCAATTTAAAGGATAATTATGCAAGTCAAGAAAGTCACAGTTTGTTTTAGTACCATTTAGTTTCGTGTGAAACCGCTCATTGAACTACATCTCTCGTCTTGCACAATATATGTCCCCTTGCTTGGTAGCTAACTAGCTGGCACACACACACACACACACACACACACACACACACACACACACACACACACACCCTTGAGACTTTTGGGTGTGGGTGTTCCATACAATCTGAGTCTTTCTAATTACATATTTTCACAGTCTTACAACAAACTGTGACTTTCTTGACTTGAAAAATTTGAAATAAACATTTTTAAATAGACACACATATGTTTAATTCATGGCACAATTCAAACGGGTTTAAATTGCCTCTTTGCCTCCCTAATATCAATTCATCAGTGTTCTTATCGTTTTACTTCCATGTTGTAATTCTATGAATTTCAATTAGAATGGAGAAATGTTTCACTATGTTAAAACCGATGCAGATAGAGATAGCTTAGTTTAGGAGCATTACATAGTCATCAATAATAGCATCATCTTCATGTGTCTGGCACAGCTTACAGTACATTAGCCTGTAATTGATATAAACAGATATGACTAGTAATTGAATTGACTATAATCACTATACAGTCAAGTTTTAGAAGCTAGACAGAGGCAGTGAAGTACTGCAGTAATAGAGCAGTAATTTATTCACACACAAAAAAAACGCCAAAAAAATCAGTACCTAGAGCAGCAGTTGTTGAGTTGGTCAACAACCTTACCAAACCCTGCAGATGCGGTCAGCTTGGGCTACTGTATGTCACGGTAAAATCTTGCTTTTAAGGCATCTTTAGGGTTTGCAGTATGGAAGGTGCTGAAAGCTCTCTTGGGTTTATTTCAAAATAGCTGCCAGGTTTGTTAGCAATAAGGCAGATTGATGGACTCCATGCTGTTACTGTGCAGGTGGTCATAGCTGCGGTAGCCTGCTGTGCTGAGCGCAGCTCTGGCCAGGCTTGTTAAGACACAACCAGTAAAGTGGGCGACACACCCCCAGAGGAGGTACCCACCTCCCTGTGGGCCAGCAGGTTACCACTAGTTGACAAGTTTCAGCTTGCCCTTTGCTTGACTAAGTGGCTCTTAGTGATAATGTTTGTTTTTCTGTGTCACCTTCTTTTCGTGTCATTATTCTGCCTCGCCTCTTTTACATATTCCTTTTCTGCATCAATTTCTGTTTATTTTATTTTTTTTAATCTCCTACTGTGTTCATTCCTATTTCTTTTACATGTTTCCCTTTCTCATTTAGTGATCTGCAAGAGTCGTTAAACCAGAACTTCCTCCTGGTCATCAGCCACCGCGAGGCCCAGAGGGACTATAGTCTCAACTTCCCCGGCTCCAGAACCATACAGGAGGTATGACACCAGCATGCACGCAGACACAGACCACCACAGAACATCAGAAAGTCACCTTATATGCCCAGACGCACACAAAAGCTCTCAGTAACTCGCCCACTGACTCTTGCATACATAATATTATTGTACCTGATTCTGGTTTCCCATAACACAGCTTTCATTCCATTTGCCAAACATTGCTAGTCTATCTCAGCCATTGATTCATTATTCATCACAAATGATCACATTTCCGAGCACATAATTACTCTCACAGCTGCGGTCTGGTACAACCCCCTCTTTTTCTCCCCACTCCCCCTACACTGCGTCTTTCTCCCTTTCTCTCAGCAGTCTAGGAGGCGGTTTAAATACTGAACATTGTTTGATCTAGGCATGCTGGCGCAATGGAAAGAGACAGAGTTCCATTCAATTTCCTCATCAGAAACTAAACGGTAGATTCGTCAGTCTATGAAATATTTATAGTAACTCATACTGGATCCAGTGTGAAGGCGGTACACCTCGCTGTCCATCGGTTATTACTATCACAGCTGCAAATGGATTAAAGCTTGAAGAGAATGAAATATATGTGTGTGCTTGCTTGCCCATGTAGATGAGTAAGTGTGTGTGTGTGTGTGTGTGTGTGTGTGTGTGTGTGTGTGTGTGTATGTGTATGTTTGGATGTTTGGATGTTTGGATGTTTGGCCCCATGCGAGTTCAAATCAACACACACACATACATTACTGCCCTGTACTGTCCTGCTCTAACCCCTCGTGCAGAGGGAGACCTGAGCAGGCGTCATTTGTTATTCACAGTGGGTAGCTTGCTGTCACAGGTGAGGGGAAATAAGCTCCCCAAAGACTGATCAAGTAAGATAGAGAAGTCCCACGATTTAACCTCACAATATCTACCCTAATACCTAATATAATACATCTAAATAGCACCATACTTCAACGGTAGCATAATGAGGGTCCCTACATGTACAAACCGAAGCATTGAGAACTTGGTAAGTGTACAGACAGTTTATGAAAAAGATAGTTTAGAAAGACAGTAGCGTTCACGTATACAAGCAGGCGCCATCTTTCGAAATGACCAGTCGAACGATCAACGCCGTGTTTTAGCTATGTTACTGGTTACTGGTTGCACGGCGTTCGTTGTTCGACTGGTCATGACTGGTTTTCCCAAGATGGCGCCTGCTTGTATACGTGAACACTACTGTCTTTATAATCTATCTTTTTAATAAACTGTCTGTACACTTACAAAGTTCTCAATGCTTCGGTATACATGTAGAGACCCTCATTATGCTACCGTTGAAGTATGGTGCTATTTTGAGCCTTGTTAGTGGTGTAGAAATAGTGATTTCTTTTTACTTTACCCTCTGCCCCGACGACTAGTTTTATAAACTAATCACCGATTTGCGCTATCTTGTTTCAAGCTAGAGACACATTTAATTAGCATGAAAACATGTCCCAGAGAACGATCGACTCGGTACACATATGTTATTAACCCCTAGGTTAATTTTGCGCCGGAGTTGTCCTTTAAGTAATCAGCATTTTCACTAAATGTCTTTCATTTCCGTGGCAGCTTTACATAATTTTGATTTCCTGTTTTTCATTTAGTTTTTCATCTTTTATGGTCTCCATGTTTTACATCCAGCTTATTATTTACTTTCTTGCAGCAGTGAAAGGTGTTCTTCCTGAGTTCTTTGCTCACTGCAGCAACTGGCTCCTTGGTGCGGGTGAAGATTACACTAATAATAATCAGGCTACTAGCAGGGCTTGTAATGGTGCTAATTGAAGAGATTATTACAACCAACATCTGAACTGGAGGAGGCAGCTTGCCTCCCTGGTTTTCTCCCTCTCCTCCCTCGCTCTTTCCTTTTTCTCCTCCCTCCGTCATCTCTTCCTTCTTCTCTCACCCTCTTCTCAGGCAGATGGTTTTGATGAGCACCCACTGTGAACCTTAAGTGTTTCTGCTGGGATTACAAACACTGGGGAGGGGTCCCTGCAGTGTGGGAGGGGGGAACCATGGACACAGAAAGGAGGCAAAGGACTGTTGGCTTGGTGGGGGTGCTGTAAGAGGCCATAGGGGATGGATAAGGGACAATGTGGGCTTAAACAGGCCTCCATGTCGCGGTCTTTTCCTTACGCATGCTTTACGATGTCTTTAGGCATCTCAAGGCCCCCTGCAGTGAAAATGAGGCCCAGAACTTTAACCTGCATAGATCTGGACTCTGTTTGCCCCATGTTGGCCATGCTCTTTATATATTTACTCTTTAGCCAGGGAACAGGCGTCTTTCCCTTTTTTTTATTACTGTAATGTGTTAGGAAATAATATGTCATTAAACCATGTGTACACACACTATGTAGGGAATGATTCAAAAGGTTCAGTAGCCAGAGTGGAGAGCTACACGTGCAACAACAGGCAGTAAATGCAGTTAAATAGTAGTTATGGATGACCTCAGTGAGGTTGCTTTTGGAGCATTTGTGATGTTCATGAGAAATGACGAGGAGTTTGGTTGTGAATTTTTTGGATAAAAACAATAATAAAAGACACAAACAAGAGGGGGAGTGTATTTCTGTCATCATAAGAAGACTTAAGAATGCAACAAAGAAGTAACACCATATTCAGCCAGACTCCTCTTTCTGCTTATACTGTGTCCACTCACAGACACATATGGACTCCACTACAGAGCACCTTTCTCTCCCCATTCTCCCTTTTGTCTTAGCTGAAGACTAGCCGATGGTCCCTGCTTGTGCATATCAATAGGGATAGAGTCCTATCTTCTTGTTTGTCTTTGCCAAAGGCTCTGGCTTTGCCTTGTGGCTCTCAGGGAACTGCCCTTGCCCCTCCCTTTCTATTCCTTCATTCTCCATCTCTCTCACCCAGTGTCCCTTCTCTACCTTCTTTCTTCTTCATCTCTAGAGCGCAGTGCTGTGTAGACTCTGATTGGCATTACCAGACAAGAGTGTGGGGGTAAGTTGCTGGCTAGCTTCTGAGCTAAGCTGGAGAGCAAATGTTTGCCAGGGAAGTAGAGGGTAGAATAGGGATGGCTGCTGGTTTCGGGTTGTCCGTGACCAGACCAGTTGTCCTGGGGATTTCCCTCCTCTGCTGCCCCTCGGGGCTGGGCCTGGGCCCCATCTCTACTCCGCAGCTGGGAGACATATAGGAACCAAATGCAGACAGGGCTACAGAGCTGAGAAAAGGAAGGTTGGATCCAAAAAGGAATGAAAGAAAGGCATCTGGTGCCTAGGGGAGACGAAGAAAGAGAGCGAGAGAGAGAGAGAGCTTGTGACTGTTTAACGAAAACCTTTCCTTCTCTTTGATTTGCTTCCAGCCAGGGATTACAGGCAATTGGCATTTACAATGACTGGATCATTAATTTTGCCGTGAGGCGTATTGCCCAGCAGCTCAGCACCACGGCCAGTCTAGCTAATGTTGTATATAACTGGCTCGCACACCCCCTGCCTCATCTCAACACGAACAGCAACGCACAAATCAGTAGCGTTGTATTTGTTACTAAGACTTTGATTTAAATCCTGTTCTGCTCTGTTAAAGGCATTTCCTTTACATGTTAGCTTCTGTATGTCCAAGTCAGGCTGATGGATACTTTTCATCATTTGTGCCATGTTCTGCTTATTAAAATATACTGCTCAGTGTCATATAATTACATTCCAACAATACCCCATTGTTTTAAGTCAAACTGGTTTAAGCTAGTAATTGTAAGTACATTTTGCTGTCTAAAATTAGTTACTCACGGATAGTCCTGGATGAAATATAATTGTTTTTATTTGTTGCAGTCTAACTTATCAGTGAGATGGCTGTTGTGGCAGACAGGGGGCAGCATTAGACAGTATTGCTCCTTCTATGCTGGCTGCTGTGGCCAAAACAGGCTTTGTAACTGAGGGCTGCAACAAAAACTTTGGCTACCTGCAGAAGCTATGGCAAGGCATTGTGTCACCCCGTTGTTCGGTTGCTATATGTTCTAAATTACTTGTTGTTTTTGACATGGTTTCATCAGATTCTCATAATATCCTTAAACTTTTCATATGGTCAGAGAAGACCTGTGTGAGTGACTGCCTGCAGATTCTGGCGGTATAGTTTCAGGTGGGCAGGCCTGGTGTGTGTAGCTGTGTTTTCTTTCTCTGTTGAGATCAGGTTGTCCTCTGCCAGTCTACCAGTCACCAGTCTATCTCCACTCTCCTCTTCTTCCACCACCTCTCACCTTCATTCTCTCTGTGGTGGGCATTAGTTTGTTGTTTCTCTGATGCTGCTTTAACCTCTGACTGCAGCCTCTTCATTACTAGTGTTTATGCCTCTCCTTTCTTCCCTTTTCTACTCTATTCATCGGCTGGCCAGCCGGTCAGTCAAATCCCTGTAGTCCGGCTGGTCAAACATAGATATTACACTCTGTAATAACACTGGCCACCCGCTCTGACCCCAGCCTGCTTTCCTGGCCATGGCTTCTCTTCATAAGGATAGGCACAGAGCAGTGTGGTGTGGGATTTACTATAGAAAGACAAAGGATGGACTGTGCCACTCATTTATTATTGTTCTTTTATTTGTTTCGCAGCTTGTTTGTACTGCATATTGCTTTGCTGTGCCAGGCCCAGCACAAATAAAGTATTATTTCTTTGAGAGATTAATAACTTAGAATATTTACTGTTGCCTCGATAAAGGGATAAATTCAGTTTTAAATATAATAATTTCTGCAAGCAGCCCGTTGTATGTTTGTTCCCTCAGACACCCACACATATACAGATAAAGATGCAAAGTGTAGTAATATTAGGTAGGTTATGAGTATTAAGGTGAAAGCGCCCAGGGAAAGTCTGCCACTGCAGTCTTCTTAGCTCGGTGTTTTGCAGCTGCTTTCCTACTTTGCCTGACATTGGCTTTGACTTTGTGTTTGTAGCGTATTTAAGTTTCCACCTCCATGACCAGCAGCCCTGCATATGCCCAAGGATCCTTCTCTCTTCAGTGCTTTTTACAAAGACAGGATTTGACCTGTGTATAGAGGGATCTTTGCTCCACAATTGACAGTTTTCTCAGCATCAGTGTCCAGCCCTGCGGGCCTGAAGGGCAGAATTCTGCTAAACAAATGCTCTAAAATCCACGGCCGCCAGCGTTCAGACGCCGACGGGGCTTTGATCACCTTCAGCTGGCGCACATCAGGCTGGCGTTAGGGCTTTAAACCAACAACTCACTGGACGGTGTAACACGGCGCTCAGTGAGACAGGCGCTGCTGGCTGCTAACTGTTTAAAAGCACGGAATGTTATTAAGTGATGCAGATACAGCGTCTGCGCATGAATGGGAAAAGAGAAATACTGTTCATTTCAGAGCGTGGGGCTGTTGTTGCTGGGCATTAGCTGTGGCATCTGAAGAATGCTGATAACACTGGCTGTCTTTTTTATTTTTTTCTACTCCTTTCTTCTTTGGACTCATCTCCTCCTTCATTCTCTGCCTCCATCCTAGTTTTTCCTCACGCTGCTGAATAGAGGACACTTTGATGTCGCCCTGGCTATAATTTATAACATTGTATTTACTGTTAAATTAATCATGGAAATAGTTTCCACTTCCAGTTTTAATATTACTTAATAATGAAAGAATGGTAAAGAGTGTGTGTGTGTGTGTGTGTGTGTGTGTGTATATATATATATATATATATATATATATATATATATATATATATATATATAGTTGAGCTGTCTGTAATGTTTTTGTATTTTATCTTTTTGTGTCACTAGTGTTGTGCGGGTCTGAGTTTAATACTTTGAATATACACTAACAATTGTATCTTGCCTTTATGTTTGCAGGTGAAGAGGAACGTTTCAGACTTAACTAACATCCCAGTCCGGCATCAACAGTGGGAAGGATGGCCCGTGTCAGCGTCTGATGACTCTGTAAGAAGCACAGGCACACAAAAACACAATCCAAAATGTAACACTTGTTACCCAGACTTGCTATAACAATTCTATAGAAAGAAAACAAACACATCTATCTTCACTTTTCTGTGAACTGTAAATGCTGCCTATACGTTGCCCTCTGATTCTTGGATCCAAGACAGCCTTCTCAAAGATAATTAAAAGTTGAGCCCAAATTAAAGCCTGTGGTTCACAGATTATTGATTTACATTATTTTAAAACTAATAGTGGAAACTGTTCCACACTCTGTACGCCATCCCAAAACCATCTGTCAGAAGCATGAGAGTAAGATGTTGAAGCTAATTAAGATGTCAAAGACGGTTCCCATCCTGTGTCCTCTATCTGTGGACATTAAAGCTCACATCATTGAGTCCCGCTGACCTCTCCCGTCCCAGGGTCGCTCTTCCCAGCCATTCACCCTGCACACAGTCAAGCTGATCAGAAGCAGCCCTCATACAGAACCTCCAAGAACCTCTGACCCCTTTTGTCTCACCCCTTCTTTGACAGCCTATGTGTTCCCATGCTAATTGTATGGGATGGTTTATCAATCTACATTGAGGAGCTGTTGTGCACACATTCTTGTGTTAACCCCTACCTAACGTTTTCCTTTTAGATCTATGTGATTGTTGTTTGGTTTGGAGTATTGGTATTGACTTTGTTTCTTTTTTTTCAAGTGTTATCATGTGTCCAAAGCCAGAACTGGCTCTACTGTAACAACTACACTATATACTGTATGTTCTATTCGTTTGTGGTAGTGTACATTTGGGATTAATAGAGTAACCTGTTTTCTATGCACAGATACAGTCGGTTCTATATATCAATCATTATTCATGTTTCAAAAACTCAAAGTGAAAGAACAATAACTGCACCTATATTTATGACTCAAGTGAAGCTTTTAAGATTAACAGTGAAAGCAAATACATTACACCATTAATGTGCATACAAGGGCAAAGGACAAAAGGTTATGCATCCTTTCAATACAGGAGATTGTTTGCTTTATTTTGTTCCATTGCAGCTCAGAGCAGACAGTTGTAAAGCCGGTAACCACCAAACAAACCATACCGCTATGATGTAGATTTATCATTGTTAGCATTTTCTTTGTAGACATCCAGTTATGGGATCAGTAAACAGCCTGGGATTGTAACAGAAATACAAATCTTAGTTTAAGTCTGAAAGCACACTGTGGGCATGTGGCTCAATGACTGACCTCAGTGTTGTGCTCATGCAGGCACCACATGACTTACTTTTCCAGTTGGCAACCACAACCTGCAGCTTAAGCTTTATGACTTTGCTGTTAACACTCACGGAGGAAGAGAGCTAACCACAGACATTTCTAAAAACTGTGTTCAGGAAATTGGTGTGTCCAGCTGCAATAGTTTTAACTCAAGAGTTTGTAGTTCAAAAACAGAAAGGGATATGAACAATTAACATGTTTTCAGTGATTAATTACTTTTTGTGAGTTTTGGAATACACAATACACAAAATATGTTTCCTTTACCTCAATAACTTATATTTGTATCATGGAAACATTATTACATCACAAAGCCTTAAAATATTCATTCAGGTTCTATTTTTTCATAATCTAAAATAATTTGCAACTGTAAGGAATCAAACAAGACTCGTTTTTAAATATTTATGAAAAAAAAAAAAGTGACCTAACCACTAAAAATCAGCAATGCACACATTTGTGAATTAGTCACCAGGCAGGCCCTACCACTCTCTATGTAATGTTAAGTAAGAAAGAATAAGAAGATAAGAAATACAATTTTTTACCTTCGCATTTTTGTGATCCGCGTTCTGATGATCAGTCCCCTAGCTCGGCCCCCTAAGTTAGCTGTGGATATGATTGCCAGGGATCATGAATTGATTGCAGCTCATTGTGGCATCATAGGCCCGGTTGGCACCTGGCTAACACACATCTGCAGCGTTTGTGTTTCCTGGATGAGGAGATATTAAAAAGCACAGAGACAGAAGTGCAATAATGGCCTCTGCTCTAGCCACAGCCCTCTTATTGAAACGTCTGAAGGTATTAACAGAAAAAGCCCAGGGCTTGGCTGGCCTAGCTGGCGGGTAGGGAGCCTGTGTTAGTGTCTAGCTCATTAGCCCATTCTCATCTCCCAGGGTTTGGGCCAATAAACATGGCAGCCAGAGGCCCCAGAATATGTTTAGCTCTGCACACTAGCCCGCTTTCAGTGGAATTGATTACTACTTAACTCTGCTTTGCCTTTTAAGTGTGTGATATAACTGTGTTTATAACTTGCTTGCATTTGTGTTTGTGTGTGTGCATATTTGCATTTGCATGTTTGGAAATGTGCCTTTCTTGTTGTACACACTGTGTCTAGGGCTTGGTATCAAACTTTAATACTTTTTGAGAAACCAACTGAACTGTGAAATAGCCACTGAATGTTTTGGGGAAATGTTTCCTCATTGTTTAGGTCATACATTTCCTTTTGCATTCCAGTTTTTATATTGTACTGTATTTTATTTAGGTGAAGTTCACAAAATAAAACATTGAAGCAGTATTTAAGATGATCTTAGGTTTCAATAGAACAATATTTCTATTTAGCAGAAAACTTGTATTTTAGACTTTTGGATTTAAGTGTCATTTTTGTATCAGTGTGGTATTGTATTGACCACATTTTTTTGAACGATAGCCAGCACTAACTCTGACATTACCAGTGTAGTTGCCTTGTTGAATTCTCAGACAGGTTGGTTTCTGCAGTTGCTGCATTAAAGAGTCACAAGTAGCACAAATATGTTCCTGTTATAGTTAATCTAATTGATCAACTTATTCAGTGTATCTATGTCAACTGTCAGTTGTTTTGTGTTCTGAGGAAGAGATATTTGAGTGGTGGCATTGTTTGTTTATGTATTGTTGGAGCGTAGGAAATTATTTTGTTAGAAAGAAATTCTCAGCTTTCAGGGAAACTAGTAGTTATGTGTTACGTAACCCTCCCTGATACTGTCCACTCGATGTGTTTCATTGTTTATTGTGCTCTGTATTAGTAGAGGTCTTATGGAGAGTTGAAATTGGATCAGGATGGATAATGCTCAAGTAACACTGGACAAGAGATTAGTTCATTCAGTGCACTGTGTTATTGTATGACATGTTAGACCAAGGACGTTGAATGTAAAAGGAAGTGGCACAAAGTGTAGCTGAAGCAGTAGCAACGTGAGGTGATGCTCATTTCTAGCAGGCAGATTGTGTTGACCTGGGTCACATACTGGTTTGACATAATTGTCAG
This sequence comes from Sander lucioperca, assembly GCF_008315115.2. Lineage (NCBI taxonomy): Eukaryota > Metazoa > Chordata > Actinopteri > Perciformes > Percidae > Sander > Sander lucioperca. The sequence goes on from NC_050183.1 coordinate 7,288,770, forward strand.
TGTTTATGCAGAGGATATATTGTAAATCACAACACTGTAAAAAACATTAACTGCACCATTAGTTTATCTCTGTTCTACAATGTTTTTCATCAACTCCTACAATGCAACCCTTAAATGTGGCTGCTAATGTGAACACCTTTCTCTTGTTAAACTATCCAACATTGTCCCAAAAATAATGTTATTTTTTCAGTACCTGGTGTGACACCCAAAGCACACCTGACACATGAAAGCGCACCTTTTTCAGCGATTTGATATATAGATTCATTAAAAGACGGTTTATAGTATTTGCCAGAGTAGCCAAGTAGAGGATCATGTGGAGAAGCACACGGTCAGTCTTTTGTGTGTGTTTGTTTTCGCATTTCTATTAACTGTCATCAGATTTACTGCATCACAACAATGTTGATAGTACTAGAAAAATCCTCCGTCAGAAAAAAAACTATTGAACTTTACTGTAGTTAAAACTTGATGGAATTAATTTTACTCCCAAGTAGATTAAACCAAATACTCCAGTATAATTTGCAAATACCGTGTTCTAGCTCAGCCTTCCAGTTCCTCCTGATTCTCGTGGCTTTGGCAAAGCTTTTTTCAACAGTGCTCAAGATGATGACTAGAGCTTTTGGCAACAGTCGATTTGAGAGGGCACCTGGACATTAACTTCCTGTGCTTCTACTATTCCTTCGCCTAAACGGTACAGTGTGCAGAGTTTCCAGACAGGCCTCATCTCATTGGAGCTGTTTTGATCTTTCCTCCACACCTGTTGGAGTGATTGACAGCCAGTGGGACATCCTTATTGCATCCCCTCATCTCCTCAACCCCCACCACCACCCACTGTTCCTTCTAGCCAGTAATTGCTGACATTTATGCAGTGTTTCTTGGTGTTTGCTAATGTATTAATGCTGCAGAGCCTCGGAGGTGCCTTGCCTTGTAGGCCAGCACCTCCCTCCAGTTCCCAGCTGGCATTAATGGAATCCTCCTCTACCTGATAGGGGCCTATTAAACCGAGGATTTATTGAGGGGGGCCTGGTGGTTACCGTAGCAACAGGGCGCAGCAGTAAGCTCAGGCAGAGCCCCCCTCCCTTGTGCGATTGGCTGCCTTCAGGTGACATTCAGCACCAAGTTAGTCCGTCAGTCTCATTTTCTATCTCTTCTAACTGTTTGCATGCATTGTGTGAAGCTCACATTTCACAGATATGGTTGTGCTTGTTAAGCATCCCACTGATCCAACAGTAATTTATTTATGCCGACCTTAGCCTCTAGCTCTGTATTTGCATTTGTTTGTGTGTGTACATGCATTACACACACTGCAGGACCCCAGATATTAATCAGGAAAGGCATATCTTCAGCAAAGCTCAAAGGAGCCTGAAACATGGAAACCAACAGGTGTTAAGGGTGGGGCTCACTTAGCTGGCTCCCTTATCCCTATCATGTATTCATTTTTCTTATAATCCCCATACTTCCTCTTCTGTCCATCACATTTCCCTCTACTGCCTACTCTCCCCCACGTTTGTTGCTGTTCTTCCCTTGCTCAATCAAAGAGAAAGTGGAGTAAGGTGGTACTGTGGTTGTAGTTGCCATCAGTGCAGCTGTCAGTAGTAATTATCTCACACTCACAGCCAGACACCTAATCCAAACACTGCCTACACTAGAAAAGAAAAAACGAAACACGGAAAGAATGAAGGGAGAGAAAGAAGGGTAGAGAAGGGAAGAAAGGGTTGAAGAGAAGAGGGAAAGGAGGGAGGGGGTAAGGGAGAAAAAATTCTTTCCCTGTATCGGCCCCTGAATGCTTAGAGCCTCAATGCAAGTGTTAATTAAAAGAATCCAAAAAAGAGGAGCCAGTTCCTTTGTGTGGAGATGTGGGAGAGGGTCATTTGGGGGGGTTAACCTCATCCCCCCACCCCCTGTGCCCTGCGGCACTTCAGCCTTGTTTCCACGTTTTACCACTGAGCCGCCAAGCTGCACTTGTGTACCTGAACATCAGGAGAAGCCATCGGGTCAAAGCGAGGAAGAGGATTGAGAGGCACTCAACTCATTTATTTCCTCTTTTCACCTCTTCTCCTTGCATCCATGTCAGCCCCAACCCTCCAGGCTGTCTTTGACAGGGGAAGTGATCAACTTTATTTATACACTTATTAGGCCCTCAAACGAAAGCCTCTCATTGTGAGTAGTGGGGGTAAAGGGTTTATGGGGATCCTCTCGGCAGCCGCTGTTAAGATTCTCACGTTTGATTGCCACTCGATTGGGGAATAGGCAGAATAGACTTGGGGCCATGCCTTCACATCCTTAAAGCTCAGACCCTGTATGTCTTTGTCCGGCTCAATACTTACAACTCTCTCTCAGTGCTAATTCAACCCTCAGGCCTGAGAGCCATCATGTCTCAAATGGCCATAGCTTTTCTTTAAGTCACTGTTTTTTTTTTTTTTTTTTTGGTTCAACAAAAAGTATTGCTAACTAACTTTACTTTTACTGTTGGGGGAATGATGTTTTTGGTTTTTCTCTGGAAAGATATGAATAACACAATGATCTAATGAACAGGACCAGACTACTAAATTAGAGTTAAGTTACATGAGCAAACACGAGGCAATTCAGTTAAGTGTTCTTCGTAGGTGTTCCAGGGATACTCAGCTGTCCTTGCTGTGACATTTACACACTTAATTGTCAAGAGTACACTCGCTACTAATTGGTAATACACGAGAAATACAATCTGTTTCTTCTATTATCCGTGTGTTCACGTCTGTTACTGGTTGTGGGGTGACTGACTGTTTGAGGCCTCATAGAAAAGGTTTTAATTTACTGAGAAACAAAATTTATATTTTTCATATATATATTTCTGTTTCACTGTTGGCTTGTCCCTTTAGCTGTGATGTCATTCTTTGTTTGTGTAGTTTCAACATTGCATGGCAGTCTAGCCTCTGCTTTTTTTTAGCAGTTTTTTTTGCTTAAGACAACATGGAGGAAGAACACTCATCAGGATAATATTCATTCTCGAACTGTCAGGGGAGATACTGCGTTTCTCATATCTTCCTCTTGGTTACTAAGCTGGTGGGAATTTAAGACACAGTGGTTAATATTGTAATCCGTAGAGTCCAGGCTGCAATAAATTGTAAAATGGTTGTTCCTCTCCTGGGGATCAGATAAAGTTCATTATCTTAGTTACATTCCTTATGTATGTACAGCCACATCTAAGGGCCAAAGAACATGAGGTGGACATTATGAACAGAATCACAGTATATATAATTTATTTTATATCACAATAACAATCTATATTGTGATACAGTATATTTTCTAAAAAATCAATTAAGAAACTGTTTATGGATTAAAAAACCAGGCTGGAGTGTGTGTTTAGTTAACCCAGTGAAAAAAACACCTGACAAATCAAGGTGCTTCATCATATCGATGCAAAAATCACCGTAAAGCAGTCCTCATTGATTTTTAACATTGCCTAAAATGGTCTAATACACCCAAAGTTAGATAGATAGTTAGGGATAGATAGATTTTGGTAAACAGTTGACAGTAGGCAAATGTCTATACAATATATCAATACATACCGTCACATTGCCAAACACAATATATCAATATATATATCGTCATATTGCCAAACACAATATATCAATATATATCGTTATATCGCCAAACACAATATATCAATATATATCGTCATATTGCCAGACACTAGTTATGCATGTAGCTCAGCCACAATTGTCCAACTGTTTATTGTGCAAATATTTTGGCTTTTGGCCAACTTACTTTCTAACACTGGAAAGATAAGGTAGTGTGAAAATAATAGACAGCGTGGCACTTTGTCAGATATGTTGGTTCTTATCAGTGCCAGGTACACAGCAGTACTCACTAGTAAGTCTATGTTGCTGACAAGGTCTAGTGCTTACACTGTTCTCTCGTGCTGTAGAGGCTGAGGCCAGTATAAGGAACCACTCTACTTTAAGAGAGACAGAGAGAGAGAAACTCCCTGCGGTCTGTGTAGTCCTTTTCAGATTCAATTGGCGTTGCATGTAATCGTCTCCTGATTCAACCATGTCCAGCTGCTCTTTGTGTGTCTTAGCACCCGACAATGGAGCAGATCACAGCACCTCTGCAGGGGACGAGCAGCTTCTCTGCCTCTTATCACACCCAGCCTGTCTGCCCGCCCTGCCTCAGCCCTGTTGTTTAGATGTTCACTCTCCCAGAAAAGTATTTGCATCTGGGCTTTCTGCTCTGCTCTTAACAATTAGTACGTCAGTGAATATATTGTTGCATTATTGTGACAAGTATCAGTACATTTAGGCTATAAGTCATGGTTTGATTGTTACCAGTCCTGCTTTCAGTGGTTGCTGTTGACAGGAATTAACAAAGGTGTCTTCATGTTGAGAAAAGGTTGACATTTAGATTTTTTTTTTGGGGGGGTCCATGTTTTTACATGATGGGAATCAATCCATACACTACACAAATAATGGACGTAGCAGCGACGTCGCCCATTTTTTGTGGACTACGGTTTTGAAGCTTAGAGTTTGACAATTTGAGCGGCGTCATCCTAGTTTTTTTTTAAACCGGACGTGACAATTTTTGGACGAGAAGGCGGAGCTGGGGAGGATGAAGCGGCTAACCCGGTGTTGTTAATGGTGCTGTGCTAAGCCAAACGCTAAAGAGGGAAAGTTAGGTTTTGTTAAGACGAAAACATAGACAACACCCAAAAACAAGTTCACGGCTACTTTAATGTACACAGTACGGATTGCTAATCCTCTACCATGATTGATATGTCGGCGTGTAGCCCCGCCCCAAAGCATCCCCTGCGTTATCGTCAACTTTAACATAAATGGGACCATAATTTACAAAATGAACATCATGCTGTATTGAAGAAGACTTGAAAGTAGCGATTGAAACCATAACCTCATTATTAAAATGTTTACTGAGGCAATAAATCAAGTGAGAAGTAGGGTCATTTTCTCATAGACTTCTAAATAAACTGCCTTCTTTTTGCCAGTGGAGTCACCTCCTGTTGGAAATTGGATAGAATGCAGGTTTAAGGCATTCTTGCATTGGGTTAACTTTTCAGACCCGGAAGCTCTGGCCATTATTTTTTACAGTCTGTGAAATAATCTAAAATCTGCCACAACATTTTTTTCAAAGGGGAGAATCTTGAGTTTCACACTACATCCTGAAACTGCCTTGCCTGTATTGTTGATGTCCCTTGGGGTCTAAGCCAGGAGACACCAGCTGTAATGAGTCCCTGCTGAACGCTGACATTTTCAGTCCTGGCTTAGGATTTGGGAGCTCATTAGTCAGGTGTTCGTATACTACAAACCACCATCACACTAACAGCTACTGCAGGTGTACAGAAACCTCATCAAGCTTTTCCCCTGATTAGAAAGATGAAGCCTGTGTTTGAGAGTCATAAAGTATCTCAGGATACGGTCTATGCATCTACAGTCTGGGGAAACCTAGTCCAAAATACGCTAACCACAGTATTTGAAAAGGTACTATGATGTACACCTTGAGAGTCAGTTGTGTGAAATGTGTTTTGTTCTATATCTAAGTAGTATATCTATGTACTATCTAAGTTCAGTCTTTGGTAAGGAGTAGAAATAAGTGACATCCCTCTCGCCCACTAATGAACAGATAGGACTCAATTTTACTTGATGCTAACTTTGAGTGGACTAAGATTTGGGCAGTAATCACATATAGTATTGTCTAAGATCTCAACCAACTGGTTGGCCTTGCTTGTTAGGCTAGACTTAATCACTCTTTCATTATGTTCCCTGTTTTTAGATGACGCTAGCTGTCTCTGGGATCAGCTATCCTTGCCATCACCTCAGTGTTTGTCGAAGGTCCTCACCAGCCAATTCCCAGGAACCCACAGAAGAGGTATATACACACACTCTTTCCTGTGGATTGCCTTCTCCTTGGGCACTGTGTATACATGCTATCTTGTAAAACACAGTATAGAAATGCTTCTTTTAATTACTCTTGTTGAAATAAATCTGGAAATGAATAAATCATTTATGTTTACAGTGTGCAGATGTCCATATGGTCAGCGACAGTGAGGGGGATGATTTTGAGGATGCGTCAGAGTTTGGTGTAGACGATTCAGAGATGTTTGGAATGGGCTCCTCTACCTGTCGGAAAACACCTATGAGTAAGCACAGTGGAGCATCTTAATGTTAGATTAGAGTTCCTAATTTTAGCTCCAGGTATTGTATTAAATGCCAGTGACATGCATCTCAAAGCTTGACCATAAAATATTTGTTGTCCCTTTACAGTGCCAGAGAATAGTGAGAATGAAGCTGATGCCTTACTGCACTTTACTGCTGAATTTTCTTCAAGGTGAGCTAAGTGTCAGGTGCTTCAAAGGACTTTAAAATCAGAGAAGGCTGGCATTTAACAATGCGTTTATGTACTGTTTTTCTGTTCTGTGTGTCCTTTAGGTATGGAGAGACCCACCCAATGTTCTTCATTGGCTCTTTGGAGGCAGCGTCTCAAGAGGCCTTTCATGGCAAAGCCAGAGATGTAAGTAAGCTGATTGACTGTTCAGTAACTCATAAGAAGGTTTTTAATTTAGTTAGATACTATAATAGGTAACACAATCCTGTTTTTCAAACACTTTTAATTTGGACTGTGTAAAATACGAGGCAATGATGTTACCAGTGTTGGATTGTCCTTTAGCACTGATGTCACCCCTGCTGGGTGAGCAGTTTTCTTTACTTAAGACAACACAGAGGAGCAACACAAACTGTGCTGGATATTATTCATTCTCTATCTATCAAGGGACATGCTGCGTTTCTCATATCTTCTCCTTCATTACTGTGGTACGGTGGGAATTTAAGACACAGTGGTCAGTATTATAACCAATTTCTGTATATGCCTAGTCTGCAGTCCACGCTGCAGTAAATTGTAGAATGGATCTTCCTGTCCTGAGGACCGGTGAGGTAGAGTTGATTATATTAGTTTGGCAAAAGCTATATGTAAACACACATAATGTAAAGATGGAATATAATAGAGACTGGGTACCTTGTCAGGTATTTTGGTTCTTATCAGTACTCACCAGTCAGTCTGTGTTGCTGACAAGGTCTGGTAGTTACACTTCTCCTGCTATAGAAGATGAGACCATGAAGAATTCCTACCGAAATCTTAGCAGCAGGGGACTAAAAATAGCAAAACAAATTGCAAGGGTCTGCATTGGTGTGGTATGTTCCTACAGGAACCAGTGAGAAAATAGTTTGTGCTCAACGAAGTCCAGTTTGAAAAATACATCCGTGAGTTTGAAGGCTTATCAGATGCCAAAGCACTGCATGGTGGTTTATACACTTGTGAAACTGAATTCTTCAACTGTAGTTTTTCTCCTACATCTCAATAATTGTTTAACAATCCAGTTAGCACATTGTTACACTGTTAATGAAACAAGGTATTCTTCCTGCAATGTGTGCGTGCACATGTTTGATTTACCACTGCACTGCAGTATGTTTCTCGTTTACGTTGATATTGCACTATGGTAAACGTTTAGCCAGGTTAAACATGTCTTTTTTTTTTTTTTTTTTGCTGGAACCCTCTGCACTAGCACCCAGTCTGCACTGCACTGGCTACTGTCCCATGAGAGGTTGCAGTTTTTCAACACAGAGCTTTTGTTAGTCTGAACGCAGCCTTGGTAGACAAATTATAAAAACCCCAAGAGTAAAATAACTTAACTATGAAGTACCTTAATAATGATTGTAAACATTACCTAAAATGCAGGGCATATTAGGCTAAATGCCAATTAACAGAGGTCTGGCTATGAGTTGTTGATTGCATCATGACTCGCAGAACTCCATAGAGGCCAAATAATCTCTGCCACACTTGCAATGAAGTCTGAAAAATCATAACAGCATATTCCAATCATAAACTGAACTGAGAGCAACAAAATAAATTTAACCAACAGGTGATATGATTGACATTAACAGTAAAAACTGCTACTTCTCATACCACAATAAATGGCCTTCATTTGCAATGTGTTTACATTCATACTTTATTTAATTCAAAGTCCTTTTTTATACAGTGTGTACTGTTATTTGTCTGCCCCGTGTCATGCTGTGTGGAGAAGGCTTTATAGCCACATTGATATCATTTCGTCAAAACCCTCATCAAATTTTCACCCTGACAGCTGCGGCTTTATTTTTAGCTGTCCACTTTCCCGCTTGTTTTTTTGGCTTTTGTCCTTTTAAGGATGCTTGTATCAACTGACAGCTTGTGTGGATTACAGCCTTATTAGACTGTGAGGACACAGCAAGATGTTAGGGGGGTTCAGATCACCAGGCACACAGAGAGGGAGGGAGGGTGGAATAGATGATAGTAGGGGCACAACGTGGTCTGAAAGAAGAGAAGGATGCAAAAAAGTTCAAGTTAGTGGAACAAACTGAAAGAGAAGAAAGAGAGGAATAAAAGCATGAAAGGCTGCAGGATAAGGGTAAGCGATAGAGAGAGTGTGAAATACACAGAGATGGAAAATAAACCTGAAGAGAAGCTTGGCGTCTCGCCTGCTTCCCAGCTGATCTCCTCTCCTAAGCCAGCACAATATGGCCGATGTCTCCCTGGTGTTCGCACACTCTGTACTGTACCACTGTGCTCTACACAGCGCAGGGGCGAAATAGTATTCTTTTTCACTGTATTTAGTTTTATTCTGGGTGAGCTTGACTTAGTCTGCCAACTGTGTCGTGGTTAGAATGGCTTTAGGGAAGCTGTATATGTGCAAAGAATTTTGCATGAAAACATAAGCTATTTGATCTGTTCTGTGTTTGTCCTGTTTTGTCACAAGCGTCCTAGACGACAGGCCAAAACATGCTGCTTTTGACGGTTTCATTACACAGTAGCATATGTGCACGACTACGTCGTCCCTTCTTACATCTGCCCAGCCATCCCATCCTTTGGTCTTTGCTTCCATTTGAAAGGGAATCTAGTTTTTGTGTCGTCCATCTTAGAGAAAGCTGACATTCATTAAGGGGATATTGGAATAGGGCAGATTTGACTGAAGGGGGACTACTCAGTGGGTTTATAAACAGAGGAATCAGTCTCACTCTCTCAAAGCCTGGGAGAGGCTAATCACTAAGCAAAACACTACATTTGATGAAGTGTTTCTGAAGGTGTGTGTTGGGGGACTGTTGAGATAGACTCAATCCATCCTTAATGAAAATGCTTTGGGCTGCAGAGCTGAGCTGAGCTGAGCTGAACCCTCTTGGGGATCAGTGGTTAGTCAGAGCGTACAGAGAGATAGGCCACCCATCACTAACCTCGATCCTCACTAAATCCCCATCAACGCAGTGGTTAATCACTCTAACCCCACTCTCCTCTGCTCTCCACTCCTCTCCTGTCTGCCACACACAAAGACACATCAAAATTCATAGCCTTGCTGGAGAGGGGAGTTCATGGATTTATCACTGCCAAGTATCTGCTTTAAAAACCCAGCAATAGCCGTGCAGAGTCAAGAGGAAAGAGCAGTGGTGAATCAGAATGGCATATAGATGCTAGATATCTATCAGATCTAGGGCTGTACATCACAAGCAACACTAAGTCATGGTTTATTGACTGCACCTGAAATGATTACTCTCAGGCATAAATAAATGGATTATGGGTTAAATCAATGTAGAGTTAGTAAAAGTGCAGGAAACTAAGGTAGGAATGTATGTGGTTTGTTTAATCACACGTCAGAAAGAGTTCTGAATTTGGTGCCGTTTCTGTTATAAAGACGTAATGTGTTTTCTGCAGGGTGTGGAGATCCTCCTGTGTGGTTGGTCATCGATCTGAATGTTTTCTCCCACTATGTGTTCAAGGTCATTAGATCAGTCATTTGAGCTCTTCATTTTGAAGTGTTTGCTTTTCCAGACTGAGCCTGCCATCTGTAGAGCAATCCCTACCTGGACTTCTCTGTCCTTCTTTCCTGCTGTACCTTTCTGCGTATGTCTGTATCTTACTCACTGGTCCCCTCTGAACCCTGTTAAACATACTGTACCTGTGAATCAAAGCCTCTTCTTGATGTGATACAAATGTCATCCATAGAAGACAAGCCTTTGATTAACCCATTAGCTATCTGTCAGGAAAAAGACACCACAAGCCCTAGAGAATTTCCCTTAAAGGTCCCACAAAAAGGCTTCAATTTTAAAGAATAAATCCAGAGTGTATGTCATATATATATATATATATATATATATATATATATATATATGCATACAGTATGTGCTGCAATATGAGACAATACAATTTGGTTATATTAGCTTTCCCTTAAATGCAGAGTGCCCTCCACAGCTGTGGTTGTGACTTCATGTCGAGTGAGTAACACTTTGTAGTTGAAGGCTAGTGCGTAAGGGGATTAGTTTGGTTGCTTTCTGTTTTTTTTTGTTTTGCAATAGGTAGTGTTCGTGCTATGTGCACACACTATATTTTGCTAGACGCTCAAATAAAATACCAAAAGTAAATAGAGTGATTTCAGACACAGCCTATAATACAGCAAGCCTGCATGAAAAATGTAATTTCTGTAATTACTATCAGAAAGCCCTGTTGTTTAGGTTGCATCATTTGATCAACCGTCAACAGAAAAGTTTTTTTTTTATAAACATAATAGAAAGATAAATATATTGTGCCTCCATGGCCATGGAGAATACCTGCTTATGATTGGTTGGAGGGTAGTAAATAAAGTAAATACTCGAAGCTTGAAGGCTTCTCCTAATTATTGAAGAAATAATTTCTAAATATAATGACCTATATAATAACTACATTAACTATTTAACTATAATTTACATTATTCTAATGTTGAAAAATATAGTACAAGGACAAAGCTTCAATTTAAAAAGTGCATTTTCCTCAAAATGTCACTACTACTTAAATTGTACATTGATGTCTGGCAAGTGACAATGGTATGTGGGATAATTGACAATGAACAGAAGAGTTATAAGTGTAGGGGGTTAATTGTCTCTGTGTTCTGCTCGCCTGTATTTTTCAGTAGTTGTATGGCTCATCATGAATTATCCCTTAAAACATATCTAAGAATCTTCTGTCTGATAATGTTGCTGTTTTTATTCATAATTAAATTGTTAAGAAAACTATGCTGTTTCAGCAGGACATTTACTAAAGTAATTTGCTAAAATGTCAACTCTCCTCAGAATAAGGGAAATTAAAACTATAGTGCCCAAGTATTTTATAGTAATGAACATCCGTTACATTCAAGCCATTGCCAAATTAGTAGATACAAAGCTAATAAAGCCTATCAGCTCCACAAAACTCTCTGTATTTCTCAGTATGGCTATGTTTACAGAATGGTGTCGTCCGGCAACTTTCGCGCACAGCAGCTCGAGTGATGTGTTTTAAGTCCCCACTGAGAAAGGATAACAGCAGCGTTCAGCTTTGGAGACGAAGACGACATAACAATTACAAGATAATTACCTCTTCTGAAGAGTCAATCATGTTTTTTTAAACATCTGTGTCCTCCTTGATTTGACGGGATAAACTACTATCAACTGAATGGAGGAGGGGTGGGGGTGGGGATCACCGAAGGCTTGCGTCATGTGGACGCGCCGACAGTGTTGTCATTACTTAGAATTCTTCATGGGGGCGACAGAAACTATGCACTATAGCTTTCAATGTCAGGTATTAAAGTGATGGTTCGGAGTAATTTCACCCTAGGGTCCATTGCACCATGACCTCGAGCCAAACAACCCCCCATAAGCTTTTTTCCCTTGTTATAACGTTGGTCAAGTTAGCATTATTAGCTGGTTAGTTTAGTGCAGGCGCTAATGGATCCAGGTTTGTATCTCGTAAATTACCCCACTAATAATGCCCAAAATGATACCAAACTTCTACAGTAGTACAAATAGGTTATGTACTCATAAAACGATGGATTGGAAAGTTTGTAAGTACACCAGGAGTTTATTTAAATATCACTTGCCTGCTGGCTTCTGCTCTCTGCTGCTACTGCTACCGGGCAGTAAGAGAGCTTAGGGACGTCTAGAAATTACAACACCGAAAAGAGATACAACAAAAAATATTTATTAATTTAACTTATTTTTTAAAAGTAGTACAACTAGCAGGAGACAAGTTATAATTGAGGTAAGTTTGGAGACACTACCTTACTTAATCATTAAATTAATAAATATTTTTGTTGTATCTCTTTTCTGTGTTGTAATTTGTAGACGTCCCTAAGCACTCTTACTGCCCGGTAGTAGTAGCAGCAGGGAGCAGAAGCCAGTAGGCAAGTGATATTTAAATAGACTCCTGGTGTACTTACAAACTTTCCAATCCATCGTTTTATGAGTACATAACCTATTTGTACTACTGTAGAAGTTTGGTATCATTTCGGGTATTATTAGTGGGGTAATTTATGAGATACAAACCTGGATCCATTAGTGCGTGCACTAAACTAACCAGCTGATGACGCTAACTGTTGACAACGCTAACATCGAGCCCAGTGTTCGATCCAGGTGAAAAAACCTTTTGGGGGGTTGTTTGGCTCGAGGTCATGGTGCAAAGGACCCTAGGGTGAAATTACTCCGAACCATCACTTTAATGATATAAACGTTTTTATTCAAATATTACATCCCACACTGTTGCTATAACGTCAATACTGGGAGCAGACCAGAAGATGAAAGTGTTGTGACATCTGGGCCAGAGATCACTTAAATCAAAGAACAGGTATGGTCTGAAGCAAAAGGATTAATCAATTTACACACCAATGTTTAGGACTGAATTCTTTACCTTTTTTTTAAGCAGAGTAATAGCAACTATTAGAGCTATGACAGAGGCAACCCGATTATCGGCCGTCGGACTGTCTGCCGAGGTCGGTGACCCGAGTCTCTTTGGTGTGTTCCGTCGTCAGTTGGAGGAGCCGTCGGCGTTCATTTGGGCCGATTTGACTTCTCTCAGAATCTGACAAAAATCTTTTAAACTGACCTTTGTCGATCTGAAATGAAGACAGATTCAGCAACTGCATGGCCTATTTCTCACTTAAAATGTTTTCAGAAACACGTTTCGGTGAACTATTTTCGTAAAATATGAGATTGTATTCCGAACGTTCCGCCATTATGGTCTGTTTTGAAATTTGGGAGAAGCCAGACCCACGTGACGCGTTCGTCCTATCAGCTGCCGGTTTTCATTTTTTGGGGCGACAATACAGATTAGCGCCGCCTGCTGTTATGGAGACGTATTACGTCTCATGCACGCGCAGAACGTACGCTCAAGTCGGCGTCGCTTCGGTGTGTTCCGAGGCACTTTTTTGAACAGCTCGGGGAGACTGATCAGTCCGACTGCCTTTTCTGCCGATGGTCGGTCGTCGGGTTGGTGTTTTAGAGCCTGTAATTGTATAGTCAGAGGCTCACTCTGAATCAATGCAAACACTGTTTATTGTGTGAAATCTTTAGTTTCTCTCACACTCACACAAAGCAAGCTTAGATTCAGGTGAGCAGGTGTGAGGAAGGGCTATGGGGTCACTATCTAGCTCAGGTTAGACCTAGTAATTTAGCTGAACTGAGGGATTTGCTCCTCCCTGCTCAGACAGGCAATACAAAAGATCTGACTTGAAAGCGGAGAGGGAACAGAGGGGTATGGACAGTTTAACTAAGATGAAGGAGTTCAGTTGGCGAAAATGCCCACTTTGATTAGTCTTTACACTTGCTCTAATTGAGCATGCATGTGTGTGAGTGTGAGTCCTTCACTTTGTGGGTACCACACAGTAAAGTTTGTGCATCTGCGCATGTATGTTGGGACGTCAGTGTTTGAGTGTGTATCAGGTTTTTTCATGTTATAAAACTCTCCCTCCCCTCACACTCATTCCTCTCTCAAGACTGAATTTGCTTGTCTTCTCAGCATGAGTGTTTAATCTTTTCAGGCCGTTGAATTGGCCCAATGAATGAGTCCCCCAGCTCCTTCTCTCTAGGAGCCCTGGAGATTATTCTAAAGCACTAATCGTTGAGCAAACACAGCAGTGCTCTCCCATTCCTATTCTACAAAGACCACAGTAAAGCACAACTTCTCCTTTCACTTCCCATCACGTTTTACGCCCTGTGTAGATTTTTTGCTTTTTGACGTACGTAGCCTAGATTACTGCTCCTGAGAAACAGACCTCTTGACCCCCCCTACGCAGCCATGGTTAAAGATGAACTAAGCGGCGACTGAGAGAGTTTTTCTTATTTGTTCTTATATAGCAAGAGAAGTGACATATAATTTAGAGAGCATTATTTCCAACATTGTCCCCTGGAACCTTTTATGTTTGTGGGTGTGTTTGTTTTTTAATTAGATTGTCAGTTGGGAGAATCTGCCAGGCTTGATGGTGATGGTGTCAATATCCTTGGATTTGGAGCTTCGTCAATATTGTCTGGCCCTGCCGCTACTAACCTGAACAGGCTGCTGGCATTTGGTGTAAAATAAATAGAGTGATTTGTCTGTTTTGTTTTCTCCATATCTTAGTCGCCTCCAAGAGAAGTTTTATTTACACCGCTCTCCATGTGATTTTGTGTGGTATTTGCTTTTTTTGCCAGTTGTGGCCTTGCTGTGGTCTGTAGAAGTCATGCTGGCTCTGCACCCAGTGGTCCCTCATGTCATTTTATGGTCATGTAATGTGGAAATGTCTCATGTAGCTGACAGATCTCACACTGCAAATCTGAGAGTAATGGATTATTTAAATGTCATGCTTATCATTTCAGATTTGACGGTTCATTATTTTTTAGAGGTGTTTCTGTTATAGTTAGTCACCCAACCTGTAAGCAATAGTCTCTTTTCCTGAAACCTAACAAAAGCTGTGCACCCATCTATTAACAGCCAACTATACTATTATAATATATATTATACTATATTTGTTGTGTTTCCCCCAACACCGGATCAACTCTCAATGAAATAAATAAATCTGTTTCACTTCAGCAAGACAAATGTCCAGAGGGAATCAGTGCTACATTTTGCTCATATCTTTTTCTTTCTTCTCTCTACAGAGAAAGCTGCTGGCAATCTACCTCTACAATGATGACAGTGTTCTCGGCAATGTCTTCTGTTCTCAAATGATGTGCGCTGACTCCATTGTCGCCTACCTGAGCCAGAACTTTATCACATGGGCCTGGGATGTCACTAAAGAAGCTAACAAAGCCAGGTACAAGAGTTTGTTTTCAAATGACTTGCTGGTCATAGAGCTGAACTTAAGTTTAATACATGCTTTTTTTTACTAATTGTTTGATATATATATATATATATACCCTAAACACGTTTGACTGAAATAAATATACAGTGTACATTTTATTTGGTACACATACATGGGGTGGACACAATAATAGGAACACCTGTATAATATACCTTAAGTAAGTACAATAGTTCTGCCTTAAAATATTACATTTGTGACACTTAAACTCAGCTTAAACTATTCATGCCAGACAAGTATGGATTCAACTTGAGAAATATTTTACAGATGTAATCCGTGGTGCTCTAGTATTGGATTGCATTGTAGTATCAAGTTGTCCTGTTATTGTGTCAGCCCCTATTGCTACAACTGTAGTACCACGTAGTGTCCAGTTTTAACAGTTTTAAGCTACAGTCCATGACACATTGCTACATGAGTGATCAGGAAGGTTTCAACAAGTCTAGTTTATATTTAGTAATATATTTAGTTATATAAATTATTAGCCATATTTCAAATTGCAGTAACACATGGATGCTGTTATAAAGCTCAATCCAGTGGTTTTCCCTGGTCTCTAAGTCTCATCATTAATCTAGTGAGAAAACAGTTTTGATAATCACTCAGAATGATAACCAAAAATATAAGTCTGGGTTGTTTAAAACCACTGAATTAATTAATTAATTCTCTGGATGTCTCAGAGATCCAGGCATCAGAATTATACTGTGTTTAGCATTTTGCCAACTGTAAAGTTAAAGTAGAGCAATAACTAAACATCTAAGCCCTGACTGCATGCTTAATCCTTATGTTTTATTTATGTGTGGCTTACTGTCTGGAGGAGTGGACTGTTTGCATACTGAGTTGTATCTAATAAAGAGGATATTGAATGTATTTCAGTAGGAGAGCAGCTTGATTGTGTGCAGAGGGCTCTGCAAACTGCCAGAATTCCCTGTTAAGGAAGCTGTTAGTATCTTGTTTTACTATCAACGGTTTTTGATACTTCTATCAGAGGAGGTGAATATAGTTTTAATTAGTGCTCTGCCCCACCCTGTTACTTGCAATTATATAGTTATTACAATTTGAATCCAGCAAAGACTGAAGATGAGATCTGTGTTTTGTCATTCCAGTGTGGTCAGCTTTTAGAAAATGATCTAAAATGTTAGTGTGGATGGAACCTCATTTGACACATAAACAGCAAAATCTATTTACATTAGTGTGGACATGTCTTTAATTGCTGGCATTCAGCTCTCACTCCATTGCTCACACCCTGTATCTCTGTCTTCTCATTCTGTCTTCTACTTCATTCTCTTTTTGAAGCTTGAAGGTTGCATGCTAACAAAAGGCGTTGTGTTTGCATGGCAAGGCCCCTGATTGGGCAATCTTGACTAAGCTGCCTGAATAGAGAGTCAGTGGGAGATGAAGGACTCCCTTGGAGTCCAAACATCTCTATCTATAGTTTTGGTGCAGCTCCAGCAGTCTGTGTCAGTAACTGGCAGGTCTATGTGACACCTGTTTATTAGGACACAGGTCCTGCTACTATAATGTTTTTTTTTTTTTTTTTTAATAATACAGTTTGTAGAAAATGTTGGAAATTAGTTTGAAAATAAATGTAGTCTGCAATGTGTAACAGATGATCAGATCCCCTGTTGGTTCAAGTGTTAAGCTGTGGAGAGATGGAAGTAAAGGTGGACCTGCTGAGGGTATGATTGGGTTCGCTCTTACCATTGTGCCCAGAGTTCTCTCCTACTTCCCCTCATCTTTCTGCTACATCTTTTTCTCCCTGATCCTTCAATCTCTCTTTATTTCCCTTCTCTTTATCCTACTACCTCAACCCTCTCTCTCTCTCCCTCTCCCTCTCCCTCTCCCCAGAACCTCCAGAGTTAAGCCTGCCCTCTGGTAGCAGCCATTTAAGAAAGACTCGCACCGTGACCTCACCCCTCCATTATTTCTTTTAAGGAAATTCCCTCCTTCCTTCATTCCACTCTCCTTTCCCTCCCATTGGCCTCCTTTTGCTTTTTGCCCCAGCTGAGTCTTTTTATTGCACATTAAAAGGCAGGCAACATCTGGAGCTTTTCATCACACACAGCTAGTCCCAGCTTTGCTGCTAACGCATGCACGCACACACGCACGCACGCACGCACACACACACACACACACACACACACACACACACACACACACACACACACACACACACACAGCTTCTCTGCATTCTCACGCTCTCTGGTTGATCCAAAGTGACTGGTGATTGGCATCAATCACACAAGCTGTTAGAAAGGTATCCTGATTTTGTGTGTGTGTGTGTGTTGAACCTGCTGATGTTGGAATGTGCCTGTTGCTTAGCTCTCTGTATTCTCACAGGCCTCCTAGTTTAATGATTAATTATGCATAAATGCAGTTCTGCTGATTGGATGCCAGTGTAATTGTCACCCATGGGAAATTAATCTAAAATATCGTACAGGTGCCGTACTGTCATTGCACATCAGAAATATTCAAGCTATAGGTAGATAAACGCACTGAAAGTAGATCATTTTATCAGTGTGGGTCATGCTTCCTCAGTACTATTACACATTTTATTCAACGCTAACATATCTGTACAAGCACCCCTAAAAATGAAACAAGTGACTTTATTGTCTTGCTAATTATTTTGTAGGGAGCATACAAAGGCCTGACACAATAGTATAAGTGTACAATGACCAAGAAGCACACAGGTGTTCATGTTATTGTTAATGACCTTTGAGTGTAAGCTGGTGTCTTAACCACAAGGAGCAGAAACCAACATGCAAACCTGTTCTGTACACTTGACTTCTCCTCTTGACATCCTCCTACCTGAAAACATAGCAGGGAACAAAATGTCATTTTCAATTCAAAACATGTCCATGTTTGCTCTGAAACAAAGTGTGTATGACACAGTGCGCAATCAGGGCATCCGGTTCCCATACATACTCCCATACAGGTGGCTGGCAAAAATATTCCCTGCAGTGCTACTGTACTGCCTGACTCATCAGCTGCTCAGTGGAGTGAATGTCAGGTCTAACCAGTCGACTTGCATCTTCACGCACCACTTTGATTTGAAGAAATGTGATCTGACAGTTCAGGGAAACATTAACTATTTTAGCTGTCTGGATGTACAGTGAGAGATAGAGATGGGACTGGTGAAAAATTAGAAGCTGTCAATCACATTAACCATCGGAGCCTTAAACTCACCTTAGCTGCAAGTTCCACGCAGGTGTTTCCTCTACATTTAGTTACCCCTGAAGGTTTTTAAAGGCCACAAGTCTGGTATGGACTAGGCTACATTCTTTACCATGTTATGTTATGGCTGGTTGAGACCGTGCTGAACTGTTCACCTCAGTTCCTGCAGTAGTTTGACTTCCTCCTGCCCTCAGTGTTGTGTCCATACTTGTTCTATAGGTGGATTGATCTTAAGTGCTTAATATGTTAGTTACAGCCTTTCTGTCATGCTTAGTTACAGTGGATACATATACGTGTTTAGGTTGTGTTTACAGGTCGAGCAGTTTAATGTTGTGATGATGATATTTTACTGTGGTCGACTGACTTCCGTAGTTTTGAGATTGAAACCAAAGCAGGTTGGCTTGTGTTTGATGGGAGATTTAAGATTGGGTTACCCTTCAAGTGAGTGTCCATTGTTCCCTGGCCTTTCATTACAGGTTAGAGTTTCGCTGTGGGCTATTGTTATGATCTGCCTGGGTCGAGGTCTGAACAGGGACAAATGTCAGGACAAAATGATCAGTAGGATTTAGGGTACCCAACTTCTTCATTGCAAGAATTGGGTCACTCAAAGTTCAACATTTTTGAAAAGTGTTGTTTGACTCATATTCCTAAAACATCTTTAATTCAGTTCTGCTTTGAGCTTAGGGGCTGTGTAGCCTTCACATCTTTCACAGATCTTTAAGTCGATCATCCATATTTTCAGCAAGTACTAGTACAATTATTACTTTAGAAAGCACTACAATGAGCTCAAGTACTATATTTCACAGTTTAAGAAGTCTGCAAGTAGCTCCCTCAGCTTTGGCTTCATGTTTTAATGAGTTACACCCCCTCTCAGACAGCATACCTTCCATCTATCTTCTTCTTCTGACCCGCTGTCCCTCCATCTATTCCATTACTTCTCTATTTTACCAGCCAGTTATTAAAGTAGATCTTATTAAAAGGCGGGAGAAAAAGCTAATCTATATTTGCATTCAGTCTATAGCAATTCATTAATATTATGACATTTACAGGGAGCTTGGCGGGGCCCCGGCTGCCTGCTACCCTTTTCCCTCTCTGAAATGTTAATTTAAAAAGTTCTGTCTTTGTAATGGAATAAGAAATCCTCTCTTGCGCTATCAATTCTGGGTGTCTGGTGAGGAATACTAATTCATCTCCGCTTCCAATTGAGATAGCATGTCACTCTGATGGAATAGGAAAATGCAGAATTGGTTTTAAAGTCCTTAATGCCACGAGTGGTATGTATTTCTCTTTTCTGCTGCACTTGAAAAAGCTGGAGTATATGCCTTCTTTTCCCCATGTTGTAAAAATGTTTGTGTTTGTACATGCATGTGTATGTATGTGTCTGCTTTTTGGTCTATGTATTTTTTTTTTAAATGACAGGTTTTGACATAGTTGTTCAGTGCCAAGAAATTGAAATTAATTGAATAGAATAAAAAGATACATTTGAATTGGATTATTTCTTTGTCTTCCAGACTACTCACCATGTGTACAAGGCACTTTGGCAGTGTGGTGACACAGACTATACGGACATACAAGACAGACCAGTTCCCCCTGCTCCTTATAGTCATGGGCAAACGAACATCCAATGAAGTTCTAAATGTTATTCAAGGTAATTCAACTTTAATAGTTTGATAACGTCTATAGATATATTTGTTACTTATGTAAAAACACAAAGACTAAATTACACACTGTTTTATCTTTAGGCAATACGACAGTGGACGAGCTGATGATGAGGTTAATGGGAGCAATGGAGATCTTCACAGCACAACAACAAGAGGACATCAAAGATGAGGTACAGTTTGAGTACAATCAGAGCGCCTGTGACTTCAGTGAAACACAAATGTCAAGCTCTGATTCTTAAACATGTAAAAAAATGATTTGGATTATTCTAAAAAGAAACTTGCTCATGCCTGATGTTAACTTCAGTGGCTCAGGTGCCCAGTAGTCTCGCTTGCCAGACCTATCTCCACAGTGCTGCGGAGTAAGGTCTGGCCCCTCCACACATACACTCCTGGATAGGAGAAAAATGTATTTAAACCAATAACAATCGTCTTGGGCAGGGCTAAGCTCTGGTTTAGTGACGGTGTATCTGCAAAATGGTCTCGGGAAGGAACTTGTTTTGGTGGAACATTTGCACCCCGCAAAAGAAAACACATAAAATATTAAATGAAGTTAAAGCTTTAGTGCATTACTTTTTTATAATAATGAATGTCCGTTACATTCAAGCCATTGCCAAATGAATTGCTACAAAGCTAATTAAGACTATCAGCTCCACACAACTTTTCTCAGTATGGCTATGTTCAGAAGATTGTGTTGTCTGGCGACTTTCACGCGCAGAAACTCAAGTGAAGATAATGACCTCTTCTGAAGAGTTCATCATGTTATTTTAATCCTCCGTGTTCTCCTTGGCTACTAGCAACTGCGTGGAGGACGGGTGGGGTTGGTGTGCAATCACGGAAGGCTTGTATCATGTCGACGCACTACTTATAATTCCTCATGGGGGACACAGAAACGGATACAGATACAAACTATAGCTTTAACTGTTCAAGCAATACAGTAACGTGAGCTATTTAAATTAGCTGGATACATGGTTAATCGTAATTTGCTCTTACCAGTGTGTCACCGTGTGTATTTTGTCTGTATCAAATCCCTGCCAATCGGTCCCAAAACGTCCCAGTTAGATAGTAAATGCCGTAAACATATTCTTTGTAAATCTTTACACTCATTCCCTGAAATAACCAAGCAGGCCTGCCTTGTTGCACGATCCAGATTTTCAGCAAATAGCTTGCTAGCTCGAAGTTTGTTGATGTTTCCCGAAACCAACGGAGTTTTGCCAGGCGATGGACATCCGGCGGAAGATCAGGCAGCACAGATGTTCCGGCGATTTTCTGGTGAATGAATTTTCGTCCATCCAGACTAGACCTCAAGTAACAA
Source organism: Sander lucioperca (assembly GCF_008315115.2). Taxonomy (NCBI): domain Eukaryota; kingdom Metazoa; phylum Chordata; class Actinopteri; order Perciformes; family Percidae; genus Sander; species Sander lucioperca. The sequence goes on from NC_050183.1 coordinate 7,310,038, forward strand.
TTCAAACCATCTTTACCTTAATTTCGTTGATGACTATAGCCACATTCAAAAGCCCTGGTGGGACAGTTGAGCCAGTCTTTTACATCCTGCTTAGACATAAATCAAAATATGCTGAGACAGATCAGACGCCATTGTTGTGGCATATTGTGGCATTCTTGTAATGACAAGTAGAGAATACTTGACTATTTCACCTCATTCTCCTTTAGTTCTAGTTTAATGTGCCAACTACACTCTTTGGTTTTTTAAAAGGTACAGGACTCGTCTTCCATTCACTCCAGTGTGTAGGTAACTACTCCAATAGAAAGTGGACAAACACGATTGAGGGATACACTCCATAAAAGAAAGTGAGGCAACAGTGGTGGGAGTCTTTTCATGTGATAGACAGGAATCTGGGACAGTATGACAGGGAGGTCCCCTCACTTTCAAAGACTTTCACCTGACCCTCTTAACCATTTGCTGATGTGTTTACTCTGTGACATCAAACAAGAGAATGAATGACACACTATGTGTTTCTGTCCTGACAGATTTTCAGTCAGCAGAGTATTGGAGTAATCTTCCCATGCTCTTTTCTCTTTAATTTTAACAATTTATGGTCAGAGATTTAGGAATTTGAAACAATATATAATAGTCTCCTTGTAGGCTAACACGTTTTAAATTGTTTTTTTAATAAGATACACAGAGATTAAAGTTAAGATAGATTTGTGATCATTAATAAGACCCTATTCTTCTTCCTACGTATCACACATACTAACTGTGAGATTGTCCCTTATTCCCACACTCTGTCAGCCTCTCACTTACATTGTTGTGTCTCTTTTTTAACTACTGTATCTATAGATGACAGGTGTCACACCATATAAAAAATTAAACAGTTAAAGATTCAGTCAACCAAACAGCCTGTCCAACAATACTAATGTGATAGTCATAGCATTTCAGTTATGGGAACCGTGGTGTGTGACACACACGCACAGACACACACACACACACACACACACACACACACCCTGAGGGTTAGACTTCCTGAAGTGGTTTATGGAGTATTGAGTGACAGCTTTCCCTTTGTGTTTTTATTATTGCTACAATTATCTGGCTTCATTTTGGATTTTTCACACTTCAAATAATCATCAATGACAAGAAGCGACAGGAGGTATTCAGAGTACGTACATGTGTCAGATCAGACTGTGATTCACACTTAAGGCTGGCAATCATTTCATTTTTCAATATTAGTACCAATGAGTACCCGAGTACAGATACCAAAAGAATATTTCTCTCAATACCTTATTTTGATAAATATAAGCATGTTTTTTCTGCAAAGCCCAGTTTTTCAATTAACATATAAGTATATATATTAAATGTTGTCTAAACACAAGCTGCCGTACAAGAACTTTGCCGAAATTAAACAGTCTAAACCTTACATTTAAATGAGAACCTGGCTGATCACAGAATGAGTATAGACTTTCTATGCCAGCCGATACTCTGTGCTACAGACACGTTTTGCTTGCTACCAACGAAGTATTGACATTCAATACCTAGCCCTATTCACACTGGAGTACTGACTTGGGTCACTACCTTACATTGTGTATTGACCTTATTAAGTAATATTGTTAAATATTGAAACTATACTTCGTAGTTTTAATAAAGTAGCATACATGCTTCTTGTGTCATCTTAAAATAATTTTGTTTAAAAAATAACTGTGCATGTTTCTTTTCTTAAAAACTGATTTGATTTTGTCTTTTTCTTATGACATCTGCACAAAATAGTTGTATTTCATTACTGCTTTATCATCACTTTTATAATCATTGCAACAACTGGCTTAAGATCTGTCAGAGAAATAGGAAATCTGATTAACCATGGCACAGTAGTTTAGTAAAGCTGTTCTGAAAGATATTAAAGTGTGATAATTAACCAGGCGTGGCCTGCCAGAAGGAAATAGCTTGTGAAAATGTAAAAAAAAAAAAGACAGCGTAGATTGTATAAGTGATGATGAAAGCATAACGTTCCAGTGTGATTATTCATGATTAGTACCAATAACCACAGGATTTTAGTATATCCTATATCTGACAGAACCTATCCCATCTCCAAAGTGAAGTCAGCCTTGATACTGGACTAATCCCATTTTCACTGTAGCAGCTCTGAGGTGTTTGTGTATTTCCCACTCTCCCTAGCTTGCTTCCCTCTTTCTGTTTTTCTCCTTTTTTTCATCTCACCTTTCAAAAGACAAACTCAGACACAAACACAGACATCCACCATATCCAGACATTCCACTTTGACAGTGACTTTTGTGTCTGACTGGAAATGGAGCAGCTGGACAGCCACATTGTGGCTTCAACCAACCTTACTGACTCGCCAGCCATTCCTCTGGTTGTCTGTGTTTTAGCTTAGTAGTTTGTAACAGACTGACGACTCACTGCAGGTTCTGTGGTCTGCATCTGTCAGCATTATAGGCTATTTTCAGCTCAGGTCATCAGCCAAAACGAACCAATGTTCAAGAGAAACAAACATGCATATGTTTTTGTATTTGTTGAAACTGAAGCACCCAGGGGAAATATAACCCAACATCAGAGGAGTAAGGTCTACAGAAAGAGCCAAGATTTAATTCTGGACATTTTGCTGTGAAGTGACAGTGAGCCACAGTACTGCCCAACAGCAAATAATTAGATATACAATATGGCCCAATTAAAGTAGCTCCAAGCCACTTGGTTTGAATTAAAAACTGTTTTTTGCAACACTTATTTGTTCATGAACAAACATTAAATGTGTAACAGCTTGCATTTCTGACTTCTGACCACTAAAATAGGAGTTTATTAGCACCACTATAAGACAGCACATGGCTAGCCAGCTTGATGAGTAGCCAAGATATACTGTAGATCTGGCAAATCTGTTTGTTCTTTCCCTCCAAAGATAAGGTCTTTAAAATCACATTGTGTGTTGAGCATTTACACGGTAGATTAATGTTTCACATTATGCCTCTCATGCGCATTAGGTCATTCAATGCAGATGGTGCATTTGAAAACACATTACAATTGATCATTACAAAATGAGTATCAAACATGAACTACTGTGTGACCTGTTTGCGTGACTCGGGGTCAGTCTTTTGAAGGTGGCCACTTTTGATGCTTTTGTCCCTCTTTACCATTCTTTTACAGTTTCCTTTCAATGTTCATCTATTATGCGGGCCAAAAGCACAAATGTATCCTTTGCATTTTCTGATTGAATACAACAATACACACTGTCCTTTTGCTTAGCCACTGCCTAACTGCACAGTAGCCCTCTGATCATCACAATAAGCTTACTTTGCCATATCCAGGTTGGCACACAGCACGGGCCTTCAGAAAATAGAAAACCAATGGCCGTGCAATGTTAACACAATGGACACTCGTATTTAGTCCCAGTCTTTATAAAACACTTTGTAGCCACAGCAGGTAGAAAGAGAAGGGCCGTTAGTCCCCTTCCCTCTGTACAAACAGGAAGAAAGAGGCAGAGTGAATGAAAGAGAAAGGGACGATGAAACTGAGATGAAGAAACATAAAAGAGGCTCAGGGTCTGGTAAATGACAGCCCGGTCACAATGAATCCCCTCTGGTACTACTCTTTCATACCTGGTGTTTGTACGTAACCACACTTGACATGCTGCATTTTCTTTTGCTTGGTTCTCTCTGGCTCCCACACACCGCACCTCAGCTTAAATGTTTTGTCCTTGTGTGTCCTTTTATTATGTTGTTAGTTAATGGGCCCCACTTTCTTTCTCCCTCTCTCTACCCAGGACGAGCGTGAGGCAAGAGAGACGGTGAAAAGAGAACAGGACGAGGCCTACCGTGTGTCTTTAGAGGCTGACCGCAAAAAGGTATTTTAAAAATTAAAAAACAAATTGTCTATTTGATACACTGGGGTCTGAGTAAGTTGTGGTATACCTTAACCACTACTATGATTTTAACTCATTTTTTATTGTACGGTCAATACAATACATCTACGGTCGAGTTTAATGCTCGAAAGACATTAATGAAATACGATGACCTTGGGCTGAAACAATTACTCGATTTATTGATTAGTCAATTGACAGAAAATTATTTAGCAACTATCTTGATAATCGATGATTATGATTTAAGTCTTTGAAAATGACTTAAGCTTTTGAAATGTGAGAATTTCCTACTTTTTTCAGATTTTGTGTCATGTCATTAGCTCGTATTAGATTTAGATACTTGAGTGTCTAAAAAACGAAGTTATATAGTTTTTTAATTAAATATCAGAAACTTGACAACCAGTGGGAAACATAGTAACGGTATTAAGCATTTTGTTTCTTTGTTTTTCAGAGAGAAGCCCAAGAGAGAGAAGAGGCCGAGCAGGTTCGCCTGGAACGAATGAGAAAGGAGCAGGAGGAGGAGAAGGAGGTGAGAAAAACAGCCATACACATACGATACTCATTATGCAAATTACCTAAATTAATATTCCAACTTCATCAGTGCAGGGCTAAGCAGTGATATGTTTTGCCAGCGCACAGTGATTGTGCCATTCTGCTGTCGTTTTTTTATCTGCCTTGCTCTCACTTCACAATAATGAGTCAATTAGATTGTGGTCTTGGTGAAGCCTGCCAGTCTGTGGAGCGTGTGTAGTGTGGGTGAACAGGCATACAGCCATTTCAGAAGAATTAAATATCCTAATTACAGTGAGGCATGCCCCTGTTAATGTCACCTTACATGCACACAGGTATTGTTCTGTTTGACTGCTTTACATTGGTATAGCACACAGCCTTATATTGAAACCCAAGTGAACAAAAGACAAGAGGCAATTCATGTACACAGGATTGAGTACAAACACACACACACACACACAACCTAAGCAAACACACATATTCACTTGAAAACAATTATTGTATGAGAAGAGGGGGCAAACACACACACACACACACACACACACACACACACACACACACACACACACACACACACACACACACAGGCAGACACGTACACTGTCACGCATGCAGGAAAAACAATAATTGTCTGTGAGAATGGCACCAATGTTGTAATACAGTCTATAGTAATACAGTGTAGTCCTGCTGGTTGTTGTTTACTCAACAGCAGAGAGCCTCAGGGCACTGAGAGGTATTGGGTGACCCGGCTCGCTCAGGTGATTTGTCACTTAAGTTAAACCGACAACAACAAAAGAACCCCTGGTCGGGCCTTCTTAATTATATCACTGTAGTTCACTAACCAAACTGTGTGTGCACACTTGTGTATTTTAAACAACAATAGCCACTTTGGCCTTGTGTCTCCTACTTATATAAATTGTCTCTGCCCAAGCTCAGTGGTTTCCATGGTGTCTCCTGTGCTAACATTCTAGTGTTGTGCTTGTGCAACAGTCTAGATATTCATAAATATGAGAGCCAACAAGAGCTGCTGGACTAGGACAATGGCAACTTAAGTTTCTTAAACTGTTAAGCAGGACCTAAGTGAATCTAAAATGGGATATGGGTGCCCTTTTGTTTTATCACAACACAATACTGCATTTAGTTGTGTGTACTTCTAGTTCTGATGAGCTTAGGTCCACAATGACACTGACAGACAAACACAGAAAGTCTATTGGGAATTGGCATTGAAAAGGTTATCAGTTATTCTACTTATTGACTTCATTCTTGATATGTTTTTGGATAGAAAAAGAATACAAACATGCATAGGAAAGGACAAAGCTTTAAATTCCAGTAATGTGAGAAATTAACAATAATTCACTAGCAGCTTGAATTGAACATTACATTTTCTACAATAGATAGTAAGTAAAGTGAGAGAAATCAGTATTTAATAAAAAAATAACATATTCCTATTCAAGTATTCATTTGAGTCTTCTGAGGTAGTAACATAGTAGCGTATATGACAGAATATGCAGACACAACAAAAACATAATTTGCCACCAGAGAGCGGACAATGCTAGTGGGAATGCTTTCTCTGATTTTGTGCCTTTGTGCAAAGAAGAGTGAAATAAAAGTAGGAGCTGGTGAATTGAAGGGGGGGGGTGTATGTGCATGTGCCTATGTAGATTAACATTACTATTTACCTCCTTCAGGGGTCTTAGCATACAGTTGTGCGGCTGTCAGGTGCCCCTCTCCCTCCCCCACCCGTCATCTGTTTGCTTTTTGTGGTTAGCCGAGCGGAGCTGGAGAGGCAGATAAATGGATGGATAGATGCTTCTGATTATTTGTGTGGAGCAGCTTTGTCCCGAGGCCCGACCAGACGTGTGTCCTGTGGTTTCTTTAGGGACGCTACCTCTTACGAGTGGCGGTGTTTATGCTTGTGTCTGTGGTTCACTGCCTGTCTGCATTTGTAGGTCCACCACCACCACCACCACACACACTCCTGTCTTTTATTTGTGTATTTGTGTGTAAGTCTTTCCCCGCGGGCCCCTTTAACTCAGTCAGCATCAGCTCTTATACCTGTGGGAGCTGATGGTGGAGCGGCACGCGCGCTACCCTGCCCACCCAACACCAGAAGCTGCTAATGAGCTACTGTTGTACACTCTTATGAAATATAATTGCATTATGGTGTGTAAATAAAGCCGGGGCGTGTTGTCACAGCATATGCTCCCCGGCTGGCCAAACAGGAACAACAAGCCGGGGGGAGGAGGGGCAGGAGCAGTAAAAAGAGGAAGGCTCCAGGGAGCGGCTGAAGCGCGGTTTTTGGAAGAGCAGCCCAATAACAGGAGAGCTGATTACCTTTACTGTGGAAGATGACAATTTGATGGTTGTCTTTGACTATAAGATACTCTCACTCTGGTGTAGACAGTATTACCAAATGTTGTGTCTTTAAGATAAGCTTTAAACTATCTGTGGTACACACTGAGATATTCAATAGGCACAATCTCAGATTTCCCGAACAGACAGTAAGAAAGCATGAAGCACCAGGAAAACACTTGGCTGTTTTCAACATACTGAAATGCTACTTGGCAACCTTCTGAGCTACACCAGGCTAGAGGGAACAGGGTGAGACACAGGGCAACTAATTCAATAACATTCTCAGGACAAGAAGATCCTTTAATTAATGTGAGGCAATCAGACTCTGGGAGCAACTTCTTGGCTTGTCTTTCATACTTGTTTGGATAGTGTGTCGTCATCTTCATCACTGCCAGTGTTACTGTTGAATCTCTGGTTTAAATGTACTATAAACAGAGAGCCAGGGCATTTTTTTTTATTGTTACACTTTATTGAATCTCAGATTGTTTCTTGTACTCCAGAGGACTTTGTTTAAGTTTTTCTTCCTCTCCTGCACTTATTCAGTTTGTTGTCTTTTACCATGGTGTTTTAAATATGCATACAAATAAACAAACTAAATTAGAAGATGTAATCAAGAACTAAATTATCCACTAATTTAATAATTTTAGTATTAACCTAATAACTTTTGTTTTTGCTCCCTGTCACAGTATTACTTATGCTGACTCTGCTGTCAACAAACTGTAAAAAGAAAGAATTATAGAGAGACTTTGTAATGCTAATAAGCTTGAAAAAAGAATTGCAGCACCGGTATTGACAGCTGCATCCCACCAGCACCTGTATGTTAACATCTCTGCCTTCACTCAACACAGCGAATCACTACTTTTATCTAAAAAACATTTCATGCTTTACGTTAGTCCTTTCATTTCACTGATTCATTTTCATGTATTAGTATTAATGGAGCATTATTTTGTGAAGAGAGGAAATATATTTCATATTTGTGTCATTTGGAGGAGTCCTCGGCTTCTATTTGCATCTTCTTCACCTACACTTGTCCAGTGTGCTCACAGAATTCATGATTCCTATGTTACATCTGTCCTCTACAAACAAGGAAGTCTACCTTTAAACAATAAGGCCAATAGAAGACTTTTCTCTAGTGATTATGAGGTGTTGACAATTGCCAATGTGCTGTACTGACCTAAATACTGGATTTTCACCACCTCTTCAGGCAATCCGCTTGTCATTGGAGCAGGCCCTACCGCCAGAGCCCGAGGATTCAGGAGAGCAAATCAGCAAACTCCGAATCCGCACACCAAGTGGAGAGTTTCTGGAAAGGCGTTTCCAGGTCAGCTGTAAGCTTCAGGTCCTCTTCGACTTTGTGGCCTCCAAAGGATACCCCTTTGAAGAGTTCAAGCTCCTCACCACCTTCCCTCGTAGAAATGTGAGTGGTATACCTTCCTTTCTTACTTAGAAAGCCAGCACGTTTACAAAATATTTAACCCCTTCTGCTTATATATGTCCAGTGAATGGGCTTTGAGAGAGGGAAATGAAAGATGTATTATTTAGGGAGGTGAAGGGAGTTGAATCCTCCTGTTATCCAATTGCCGGCTTAATAACAGTTCTCTGCAGATACAAACAAGTGCTAAATTCATCCTTACTGCAGAAGAGTAGCAGCAGGTTATGAAGTGTTCTTGGCCACAGCTAACCTCTCTGCTGGAGAGATCCACAGCTGTAATTGGCTTTTTTTCAGTTTGGGCCTGGGCTGAACCTCAGGCGATGGCGGTGAATGTAGAGCAGCAGGGACAAGAGTTAAGACAATCTGTTGTGGCTGATTGATGATTTAGTTTCCTCTTGCTTTTTATCACCGTTGTTTTGATTGTTTGTGTGCTGCAGCAGCACTGATGTGTCGCTGCTTTTGTTTACTCGTACCTGTGATGGAGTTAAGCCAACTGTTTATCCATCCACCTGCGCACAGGTATTATTCAGTGCATATTAATTAGTATCATCAGTCTATTGTGAATACAGTACACTATGACTGTGTTAGGATACAGTTGTCAGCATTAACAGTAGTATTCTCTATGGCTCTTCTGCTGACACCCAGCAGCCATCTACAACCAGTCATTAGAGCGCCTGGTCGCCGCACTCTGTGGTAGAGGGCTAATGAGCTCTGTTTTAACTACCAGTTTAATTAGCCATGCTGCTGGAAACAAAAATGGGATTTCCATTAATCAAGAGAGAAGAGAAGTGTGTGTGTGTGTGTGTGTGTGTGTGTGTGTGTGTGTGTGTGTGTGTGTGTGTGTGTGTGTGTGTGTGTGTGTGTGTGTGTGTGTGTGTGTGTGTGTGTGTGTGTGTGTGTGTGTGTGTGTGTGTAGGCTTGCCCAGGCAGTGTGCCATCGTAGTCTGTAGAGACTGCCGAGGCACAAACACCTCAAACTAACACACACATTAACGCGTAGCTCACACTCTTCATTTCGTCACAATCACACACTTCAACACATGCACAAATATTTTCAAGCAAACACATGCCCCACTCACAACTTTGTCACTTAAAGGATTCACAGTTGTCTCTTTATAATCAAGAGTAAACATGTGTTTGAGACAGAGATAAAGATGTGTCTGCATCGCAGATGAAATTCGGGCAAAAACAGGATGGGAGGATTAAAGTGGTAGAGAAGCGAGGAGAGGATGGTGACTGCAGAACTAGTCAAAAAAAGAGAACAGAGAAGACAAAAGCTTAAACAAAGAAAAGATTTAATCAGAGAAACAGTCTGAAAGAGAAAAGGATAGAGAAGACAAGTGGAGAAGATATTAAAAAGAAGAATATGGGAGATAATTCCAGAAAACAGAAAGGAAAGAGATTTGCGGAAAGACAGAAGAGAAACAGCTCAGTTGTAGTGCCAGTATGAGGCTGTGAACACAGGCCCCTGTCTAATCCTGCAGCTCTGTGTTGTAATTAAATGAGAGAGAGCGTAGAAAGCCTCCATCCCGTCCAGACGCTCTCACTGTTGCTCTGCCAGGATCAGTGGATAGAGGATAGACCACTATTGCATTTGTAATACTGCACAACTGTTGAAACCTTCTTTCCTTTTTCTAGTTTGCATCAGCTTTGTGCAGTGTCACTCTTTCTTTTGCTATTTCCCTCCTCGTCAGCCTTTTTTATTTAATTTCCATACATTGAGCTGTAACACAAATTAGTGGATCTACTCAAGTCATGTTGAATATTTTAAACTAAAATTACTACATTATTGACCAGGAAAAGGGCTATATATTGTGAATCGGTAAGTCTGGTAACACAGGTTTATTCCTATTTGTAAATCAACTAAATAAAACATCAGAGCCAGATAACGTCTTTGATTCATGTTTTTTTTTTTTGCCGATAAGTGTCTATTAGTCTCTGATTTTTGGACTCAGTCTCTTTCCCAACATTTGGTATCAGTGGCTTATCTCTTCAGCACTACAGCAGGCCTTACACTGGCATCATTTGTACTAGGCTTAGCCGTGCTCAGGGAACTAACCCTTTCCGTTTCTACGACTGACAGCGAGTTTGAGGAAGGAGGGGGAGACTTTTAGTGTTTCAGTTTTCAGCTTTCCATTCAAGAATTTCCTCCTTTTTCTTTGATACTTGTTGAGCACAAACCACTGTTGAAAGGCCTGAGGTCTTCTTCCTTCAGCTCGCGGTGAACATGTTTAGACTACCGGTATAATAATCGTCAGTTGGCTCTTCCTGCCTGGCTGCTCATAGACACCCAAACACTGTCAAACCAGCGTATTAGTTTTCTCACTGTGATACTGTACTCTATTTCACCTTCTCTTAATCTTTCTTCCAGCTCTGTCAGTGAATTCACCCAAACGATTCTTAGCCAAAACCTGAGATTCAGGACAAATAAACAGTGGCACAGAAGAAGCTGTGCGTTGTACGGAGATAGATTTTACATCTGTTATACTGGTGTGTTTTATTTTTCTTGTCCTCCTATCATGAAAGAATTGTATTCACAGGAAGAGCTACAGCGGTTTGTTTTAAAAGTAGTTTCACTCCAAGTTGCTTCCGCGGGACTGTTCTTTTAATATTCTCTCCACATAAAACAAACCCACAGCTTCACAGAGCTGCACTCTGCTTCATGTCTGAGCATGGATGTGAAAAGTGGCTCTAACTTAGGCCACGTACAGTGAGGAAAATAAGTATTTGAACACCCTGCTATTTTGCAAGTTCTCCCACTTAGAAATCATGGAGGGGTCTGAAATTGTCATCGTAGGTGCATGTCCACTGTGAGAGACATAATCTAAAAAAAAAAAATCCAGCAATCACAATGTATGATTTTTTAACTATTTATTTGTATGATACAGCTGCAAATTAAGTATTTGAACACCTGTCTATCAGCTAGAATTCTGACCCTCAAAGACCTGTTAGTCTGCCTTTAAAATGTCCACCTCCACTCCATTTATTATCCTAAATTAGATGCCCCTGTTTGAGGTCGTTAGCTGCATAAAGACACCTGTCCACCCCATACAATCAGTAAGAATCCAACTACTAACATGGCCAAGACCAAAGAGCTGTTCAAAGACACTAGAGACAAAATTGTACACCTCCACAAGGCTGGAAAGGGCTACGGGGAAATTGCCAAGCAGCTTGGTGTAAAAAGGTCCACTGTTGGAGCAATCATTAGAAAATGGAAGAAGCTAAACATGACTGTCAACCTCCCTCGGACTGGGGCTCCATGCAAGATCTCACCTCGTGGGGTCTCAATGATCCTAAGAAAGGTGAGAAATCAGCCCAGAACTACACGGGAGGAGCTGGTCACTGACCGGAAAAGAGCTGGGACCACCGTTTCCAAGGTTACTGTTGGTAATACACTAAGACGTCATGGTTTGAAATCATGCATGGTACGGAAGGTTCCCCTGCTTAAACCAGCACATGTCAAGGCCCGTCTTAAGTTTGCCAATGACCATTTGGATGATCCAGAGGAGTCATGGGAGAAAGTCATGTGGTCAGATGAGACCAAAATAGAACTTTTTGGTCATAATTCCACTAACCGTGTTTGGAGGAAGAAGAATGATGAGTACCATCCCAAGAACACCATCCCTACTGTGAAGCATGGGGGTGGTAGCATCATGCTTTGGGGGTGTTTTTCTGCACATGGCACAGGGCGACTGCACTGTATTAAGGAGAGGATGACCGGGGCCATGTATTGCGAGATTTTGGGGAACAACCTCCTTCCCTCAGTTAGAGCATTGAAGATGGGTCGAGGCTGGGTCTTCCAACATGACAATGACCCGAAGCACACAGCCAGGATAACCAAGGAGTGGCTCTGTAAGAAGCATTCAAGGTTCTGGCGTGGCCTAGCCAGTCTCCAGACCTAAACCCAATAGAGAATCTTTGGAGGGAGCTCAAACTCCGTGTTTCTCAGCGACAGCCCAGAAACCTGACTGATCTAGAGAAGATCTGTGTGGAGGAGTGGGCCAAAATCCCTCCTGCAGTGTGTGCAAACCTGGTGAAAAACTACAGGAAACGTTTGACCTCTGTAATTGCAAACAAAGGCTACTGTACCAAATATTAACATTGATTTTCTCAGGTGTTCAATACTTATTTGCAGCTGTATCATACAAATAAATAATTAAAAAAAATCATACATTGTGATTTCTGGTTTTTTTTTTTTTGATTATGTCTCTCACAGTGGACATGCACCTACGATGACAATTTCAGACCCCTCCATGATTTCTAAGTGGGAGAACTTGCAAAATAGCAGGGTGTTCAAATACTTATTTTCCTCACTGTATATAGGCTAGTATCTCCCTGATCGCTGAAAGCAACCCTCTGCTCAAAAAATGAGTTGTGCTTATTGTTACTTCATTTGGGTGTTTGAGCTTCACTGTGCAGAATGACTTATGTGCTGAGTTTGACAACCAGATCGTACAAGTACAAGATCATTTTGTGACATCACAACATGTTTGGAAGCCAATCGTGGTCCAGTATGAAACTTACACAAGCGAGATGTGGAAACTTGAAACATCCACTGCACGTATACTGAGAATGGACTTTTTTTTGTTTAGTAGGAGACATCTCGTGTCCAGCAGTTTAATGATGTTTGCATATTTATAGATTCTGGATTCTTCAAGGAGGTTTAAGGAGTAGGTTTTAATCGTGTTTAATAAGGTAATTGAACATTTTTGTGGAAAAGCCGTAACAGAGTAAAGCAGAGTATTTTGTCTGTCCTAAACCACGTCCAGAGGGAATCTTTAGTGTTGAAAGCTGAGTTTTACCCTAAGGATCCCCCCTCCTCACTTTGAGCCCTCTCCTTCTCCTCTCTCTACCAGCTTTCCCCTCCTCTTTCCTTCTATTCCTGCCTCTCTACCTCCCTGCTCAATTATACTTTTGTTTTGCTCTCCAGCCTTTGTATCCTCCTCCATGTGCCTTCTCACCCCCCCCCATCCCTTTCTTTTTTCCCCTTAAACATTTTAAATATATTTTTTAAGCATAAACTATTCATATGTATTTCTTTTCTCTCTCTCTCTTTTTTTTTTTTTTTTTTTTTTTGCTCTCTCCTTTTCTTCTCTTCCCCATTCCCATTTTTTTCTCAGTCCTACCCCCCCCGTCCTGTCCGTGCGGTGCATTTCTCCCTTTGAAGTACCGTATTCTGGTCTGTTCTTTTCTGTTCACGCCCCGGCGCTACGTGCTGTCAACGCTCCTGGCAGCAGATAATGATCTCCCACTGCTTTTGTAATTGGCCAAATAAACACTTGACAACACTAGTTTAAAACAGACAAGTTATTTGGTTTTAATTAACATAGTAGGGCCTGTAATGGCTTCATTAAAAATGCGTTATTTCAGCTGCACGTTTGATTATGTTGGAAACGGACATCTTGAGGGCCTGTGTTTATTTTCCCTTTCTTTTCTTTCACGGCTGACACTGCTTAGTGTCGCCTTCTCTGTTATCAGTGTGTTTTATTCATTTGAATCAAGTGACTTACAATTGTGGTATTTATTTTAAACTTCACGTTCAGTGCCAATTATGTGGTTTTGACCGTTGAAATCTGCTGTTTGATAATGCCAAATACGTGGGATTGATATTAGCTGATTATTTTGTCATACGATTTTTCACAGGAATATAAAGACTAAATATCAAAGATTGTCGATAAGCACCATCTGTCTTTTTAATTGGTTCCAGTTTTAAAATTAGGCTTTTTAATGCTGAGCCTCCAGATATTGTATTATCTCTTTAGATTTTGCTTTAGTTCAGTTTTGTTCAGTTTTTAGTCTGTTCATTTGTGTATTTTTAATTAACAACTGGAAAAACTCTTTTTTTCCACAAAATGCAATTTAACCAGATTAAAATCCTTGGAAACTAATTTAATCTTTGAAAAATAGTCAGTCCCTAATTTAGCTGATTGATTTGATCTAAATTGGCTGATGAAAATTATGTTGACCCAAGGTTAAAAACAAACTGCAAAGCAGAGAGCTAGATTGTGTCTGTTTTATGCATGTATGCATGTATTTATGCATGTATGTATGTATGGCTGTGTAGGCACAGGAGGAGAGAAAATGGCTTAGGCAGAGGAAAAACAACAGCTTTGTTTGTTGACAGATGCCTCCATGCTTATGGTCTGTTAATTGGATAACAATGTAAACAATCACCGATGGCGCCCGTCTCCTGTGTCAGTGTGGCATCTTTCCCTACTTTCTTTTTCAGAGTCAGATGCTGCTCTCCTCCCATCGTCTCTCCCTGGTGCACTACGAGCACAAACTCTCATTCCGATTTCACTAAGAGCACACACACACACACACACACACACACACACACACACACACACACACACACCTGCCCCACCCCAAAGCCTCATTTACTCCTACCTGATGCTGTGGTGTCATAACAGCCTGTCGGGATCATTAGCATGGCAGCCATTTGCAATGCGCTGCTCCTGAGGTGGGAAAAGGAACGCAGCAGCCCTGTTGGTCGTTTTCCCCACCATTGGGATGGAATATGTTTGCAGCAAACACACACACACACACACACACACACACACACACACACTCATAAAGACACCATTTTATCTCGCTCCCCCGCTGTGCTATGATGCAGCTGACTAGGTGAGGGGCATAAGGTTGATGTGGTAACCCCTCCCTGCCCACACCGGGCTTCCAGGCACCCCGCTGAAAAGTCAAGAGTCTAAATGACACGTTAAAATGAAGACAAGGAGATGAAAGACATGGAGTCAAAGACCGCCGACGTGCACATGGTGTGACATTTCCAAACACCCATGGGAGATGCATAGGTTGTCTGATGCTGATATGTCCTCACCTTTCACAAATTTACTTGCCTTCTTTTTTCTCTTTTCTCACCCTTTTCTCTGAGTCCTCGAACACCCTGTAGTTCTAAAGATTTTGTAGTTAACGCAAGTTTAAATGTGTAGATTGCTTTAATTATTTTTAAAACTTACTCATATCAGTGCGTTTTTCAGGAGCTAACATAGACTCTATGTTTATTACCATGCAGTTTTGAGATTGTTCAAAGTACACACAAGGGTAGGATCTCTTATACTTCTGTAGAATTAAAAAATATGAAGCAACCACAGCCAAGTTAGATTTGTATTGTATTTGTGCACCCTTTTTTTTAATACTGGATATTTATGACACTAATAAGACTGATAGGACACTTGGCATATAGTCTGCAGGAGGTGAAGGTGTGGTTCAGTTCATGGTCCGAGGTCACATTTTATTCCCTAGAATAGTCTGTCTCAGACCGATCAATCTGCTTGTTGTGAGGTCGACCTTTACCATGCTAGCTTACCCTCCCCGACTTTCTACAGCAGGTACAGGGAGCGGGTTAATTATCCCACTGTGAGGTTAGAATAGGAGCCCTAATCAGAGGGGCTGACGCAGCAGTCATCAGATAAGCCCTGGACACATCTCAGTGTCACACCACCTCGCCCATTCAGCCCAGGTGTTAGATTGGCCCGATGTAACACAACCCCTCCAGTGATTAGCTCACATAAGCTAAGAGAAAAACATAGGTCAGACCCCCTTCATGCCAGCTAACTCAATCAGCTCCGTTGTGGGTGGTATTGCATTATTCCTCTGCTGTTGGACAATAGCTGTCGTGCAGAGTATTGAACGCAGATAAATGTTTCTCTCCTCTACACCATCAGCTACGTTCCTGTTTGACCTTTGTCACAGCTGAAATTAGGCATTATTAGCCATAAAAAAAAACACAGTTCTCCTCTCAATCCCCCTATCCCCCCCCCCCGACACACCAACACACCAACGAGCTTTTACAACACAAACTCTCCTGTCCTGTAAACTTCATCAGTTTGTTCTGGATTGGAGCCTTTTTAAAAAAACAAACCTGATGGTCCTCTTAGGGAAACGAAGCTCTAGCTGCTCAGATTACTGCCCAGACTTTTTTAAAACATGATGTTAGAATAATACACACTCTCTCACAAAACACACATTCAATGAACTCAGCAGTAAAACTACACTGTTCTCCAATCTAGATCGCAGGGCATATATGGTGAGACAATCACCAAGGGATTCCAGTAGTGCAGAATGACTGAGGTCTTGTACACACTAATATGGATAGGTAGACTGGTGTTTCTATCCACTTTGCTTAGCACTTTTATTGAAATATTTTCTGAAAATAGCAGCTCAGTGTGGAAGGCCAAATCAAAAGAAAACTAAGGCTTTAATCAGTGAGGAAACATTCAATTGATGGATTTGTCCATTGGCAGGAAATTGTATGCCATCCTATTTGATGACAGTTTTTTCTTCTTCTTTTTAATACGGAACATTTGCTGGTTCCGTCTCCTCAAATGTGCCGATTTGCCAAATTTCCCTGTTTTATACCATTGTAAATTTAATATTTATATGCTTCTGCGCCGGTGACAGCCGTGGCCAGACTTAGGGCCATAACGATCTAAGCGCACAGAGTGAAACGTCTGGCACAGGTGCGTTTAGAGCGTGTACGAATCCACTTTTGCTAGTTTAACGGCGAAAAAAAGGGTCCGGGCACCGGGCGCATGGTTCAAAAGCGTTGTATTTAGTGTCTTAATTAATCATAGGTGTGTTTTGGGCGTAACATGCAATAAACCAATCAGAGTGTCATCTCCCATTCCCTTTAAAAGCCAGGCGCGTTTGTACTTTGGAAAGAAGGAGAGATTTTCAGGAGAAGAAACTGATCTGCTCGTGCGTGAAGTGAAAGCATTTGCTATTTAAACGATGTGCTAGAACACTAGAAGGGAAATTGCCAACTGCGTCGGTCTTAAACTAGCATAGACACTTGGTCAGGCTTTGCGCTGCTCTGCGCCGGGTGCAAGATAGGGCCCGTTATGTTTTTGGGCTGTCTGTCCGTCCTATTCTTCCTCTCCCTGGATGACAACCAGAACAGGGAGCCTCCTGTTCCTCTGGTAGTCCACCACAAGGTCTTTGGTTTTGCTGATATTGAGCTTCAGGTGATTGTTGTTGCACCATGTGACAAAGCTCTCTATCAGTCCTCTGTACTCTTTTGTAAAAATACTCTGTGAAGTGAAGACAGCATGTTTCTCACTGGAAATTATTCACTGGAATCATACATGTGGTGATACCTTCTGTTTCACCAAAACATTATTAAATTCCTTTAAAGTCTTCACTTCATACATATGAGTGAACAGACATGGATGTAAACTGCAACTTGACTGGTTGGCGGAGGCATACAAGCGTGAGGCACTAAATCTAGTTGGATTATGGACTGTTGGTTGAACCAAACAGTTAATTTAAAGATGACATTTTGGAATCTGGAAAGATGTGTGTGACATTTTTCATTTTTTTCGGACATTTTATTGACTGAATGATTAATTGATAATGAAACTAATCATTAATTGCAGCCCTAGTATTAAAGGACAATTCCAGCGCAAAATGAACCTAGGGGTTAATAACATGTGTACCGAGTCGATCGTTCTCTGGGACATGTTTTCATGATAATCAAATGTGTCTCTAGCTTGAAACAAGCTAGCGCAAATCGGTGATTAGCTTCTAACTCTAGCCTTTGGGGCAGAGGGTAAATCGCTATTTCTATACCACTAACAAGGCTCAAAATAGCACCACACTTCAACGGTAGCATAATGAGGGTCCCTACATGTAAACCGAAGCATTGAGAACTTTGTAAGTGACAGTTTATTAAAAAGATAGTTTAGAAAGACTGTACCGTTCACTGTACAGGCAGGCGCCATCTTGGGAAAACAGTCATGACCAGTCGAACCACAAACACATATGTTATTAACCCCTAGGTTCATTTTGCGCCGGAATTGTCCTTTAAGCCTTTTGTTAGCGATGGTCTAATACATTGCCTCTATTTCCTCCCACCTTGTCTCTCCCCAGATCACCCAGTTGGATCCAGGGTCGAATCTGATGGAGGCCAAGTTGTTTCCGCAGGAGACGCTCTTCCTGGAGTCTAAAGAATAGGAACTGGCCCTCTGACAGCTAGGAGGACCGACTGACTGATGAACTGGCTGGACACACACACTAGTCACCGAGCACACACACACACACACACACACACACACACACACACACACACACACACAAAGACACACACCCACAAAACCAATCCTCTCAGACGTACATTAACACACTGGCATGCACGTCCAGTGACACACAAGTGCAAGTAAGCTTCCCTGCCCTCGCCCGGTCGTGGCACATGAATGCCTAGTGTACACGTGTTGCACAGAGGAGCAAAGACCGTACACAAGCACACAGCCAAACATTCACCTCCCCCAAACCTCTCTCTCTCTCTCTCTCTCTCTCTCTCTCTCTCTCTCTCTCTCTCTCTCTCTCTCTTTCTCTTTCTCTCTCTCTCTCTCTCTCTCTCTCTCTCTCTCTCTCTCTCAACTCCTCTCACACGCTTCACAACTTCACGTTCCCAACTGCTCTGTCATGATTTTCTCTCACAACACAAACACAACACAGTACGACAACAGCATCGAGAGACTGAGAAGACAAATCTGTCACAGGAAAAAAAAAAAAAACATGGACTTGTTACCCTTGTTTCCACATTCAACACACCAAGGCTGCTTTTTTAGAACATGTTTTTTGTGTTTGAAATTTAAAAATAAAATGCTAAAAATTGAAATGAAATAAACAGCAGGAAGAGATGTTGCCTGGTAGAAGTCTGGGCTGTTTCATCTCCACCTGTATTTCCTCCCTTAACCTTCCCAAACTCCACTTTCCACCCCCTCCCCACCCTCCCCTGCCCTATCTTCCACCCCTCCGTCCGCTGTCTGCTGGGGGGATGAGACATGATGGGACACCTGCAGCATCTGCAGTGTCCCGTCAGTCTCCGCTCCCCCTTGGTTTTATCATCCACACAAGCCAACGGATTGCTCAGTTTTCAGTTATTTGTTTTCTTCTTTTTTTCTCTTGATCCTTTTTAAGTTTGATGCTGTATTAGTTTTAGTTTGATATACATTATATAAAATATATGAATATGAACATCAATTTGTCTCGCCCGGAAATCTGTTGAAACATGTCCTGACACACAAACACTTTTTTTTTTTAAATTCCTATTCAAATTATTAAACATGTGAATTGCTTTTCTTTAAATTATCTCAGGTTATGCAAAGGTTTATCATGGAGGGCATATCAATCTTTATTTTTAGGGGCTCAAGAGTAGATGGAAGATCAGACTTTGAAATCAATTTTTATATCATGACATTCCTCAGGGGGCTATTAGGGGACAAATGTAGGTTTATGGATTTCATTGAAAATGTTGCAAAGAGGAGAAAAAATACATTTATATTTGACATTTTTGGTTTATGTAGATTTGTACATATTCAAGTAGAACTACATGAAGCATATTTGACATTTTTGGTTTATGTAGATTTGTACATGTTCAAGTAGAACTACATGAAGCAGGTCATTTAAAAACAAATTTGGCTCCTCTGGCACCACCTACAGCCTGTAGTGCGATTTGCGTGTCAATCACTGCTCATGCACAGCATTCATTCTCCCTTGTGGGGGGAGGGGCTTAGGAGACTGTTTTGGGCTTTAGCAGAAAGGGAGGAGGGACTGAGAAGTTGTTGATGTTCAAATTTTTGGCTAAGTCCTGGCTCTTCCCAATCCTACCTACAGCACCTTTAACGAATCTGTGTTAGGGATTTTAGTATTATCAAATCTGAAGTGTCTTGATTAGCTATGAAATCTGTCTCTATAACTTTGAGAGTTGATTGCTTTAAAGCAACAACAATGATTCTTTTGTACCTTAAAATAATGTTTCCAAAATCGTTTCAGTGGTTCATCAACTCCTAACAGGGTGAACGGCACTTCGGCCCTCTATCGGCTAAAACTGCACTATGCAAGTTTGCCAGATCGAGAAGGATCTGTAGTTCGAATGAGACATAATGAGACATAATGAAACAATTCCGCTTCCAACCTGTAGGGGGACCGAAGTGGGAAAAGTGCTTTAGTGTTGCTTTAAAATGGCGTATTAATGTCTGAGCTGTCGGTTGAATGTTAGTTTGATCACAATCAAGATAACCTGAAACACAGTTCCAATCTTGCCCAGTTCAGATATCCATCTTCACATCTCTGTTACCACCGACAGACCTTTTGCATATAACAAATGTTTTAATATTCTCACTCACACGCCACATGGTAATATCAGACACACCGCAGCTAATTTCCTGCCTTCGGCGAGGAGAGATCACGCGGGCTTAGCCCTCCATCTGTAGCAGGGCTCCTCTGTCAGCTAAAGGCCAAGTTTGAGAACCCCAGCAGAGTGAGCATCACTACAAGAATATGCTGAATTATTAAATACTTGTGTTGCTGGGAGTCATTTTAGTTTAGCTGATGATGCGTAAGACTGGGGAGGATTTTTGTACAATTAAAGAGTATTGATTACACAAATTACAGAAAAATGATGTCGGTCTTTAAATTGATATTGCTCCATAAGCAGCAGCTATTAACAGTGAGTTCATAAATCACTACAACTAAAATCTCTTACAAGTTAAAGTCAGACTTCAGTGGTTGTAGACTGACTTATTTTAGAACAGACTTTACTTGACTGCAAAAGTGAACTCTGTCTCTTTAGGGGAACAAATATAAGACTCTGTTCAGTCCCAGAGTATTTTAAATATTTATGAACTGGCTTAGATGAATCTAGACTAAATGAGGAGAGGAAACCAAGTCTCTTCAAGCTGTTTTGAGTTTGTCATCTTTCAAATGGATGTGTGCGAACTTCACCTTAATCCTTGTGGGTGGAATAAATAATTATCTCATGAACCTCTCTGTGAATACTGCCATCGATCCTATGGTGTTTATTGTTGGAACATGTTTTTATAAGGTTATTCTTAGCCATGTTGTCTTTGGTAATGCAAGTTATACTTAAAAAAAACTAGGGTTAGTTGTAATATACACAGTGAGTATATTACACAAGCATCCTCGAGTGTGAGCGCGTGTTTGTAATAATCTTGTTTCTCACGCGAGGAATGAGTCGACCTGATGTGCTCAGCCAGCCACACTTCCCCGGGTTTGACCAGACAAGAGATGCTGCTCGAGGCACTGACAGAGAGAGTGAGACAGAATCACTGCAGGACAAATTCTTATGACTTTCTGTCTCTCTTTCTCTGTTAATTAACACATATTTAGCTGATATTTACGTTGAAACAACGTATGACAAATTATTTGTGACAAAAATATATATTTTTTTTCAACTATTGGTATTTTAATAGAGAGAGAGAGAGAATAGAGAAAATTAAGTGGAGAAAAACGTTTGGCTATATAAACCTAAAACTCTTTTCATTGGTAAAACGTAGGTTTCCTATGAGCATCGAAAAGACCTACAAACTTGAAAACAAGGCCTTGAAATCTTGAAAATACTAGTCAACATACCACAAGTAAGCAAAATGCATTTTTTTTTTCTTTTATAAATATCTTTGTTGACTCGGTCCATGAAATCTATGTATTGTGGCACATTTTGCAGCCTTTGTCAGCAATCTCCCTGTGGAGCCATAGACGTGGCCTTGACTCTAGCTGGCTGTGGGAATGGTGGAGGGATGAAGCAGTGTTTGCTGCAACGGCAGCAAGAAGACAACAGGTAACATAGTTTAAATATCCCTCAATAATCGTTCAGCTACTATGACAGAAAATCTTGCAAACAGTCAAACCCAGTCAATTTATTCCTGATTTCATGAGCAAAGTACACTTATTGCCCTGCCTGAACTTGTAGTAAAAGCTTCATATAGTTAGTCAAGAAAGTACTGTATAAGTCTTTAAGTGCCAAATCTGTGTGAATGTTTCTCCATCCCAACTTGACACATTACATTGGTACATTGTCTTTCCCCCCGAAATATGGCAATGTAGAGTCCTTCAATTCTACCAAACAAGGCATTGAAAGTCAGTGGGGAGTCCTTAAATTTAACCAGAGAGTTGAATCCCAGTTTGCTTTAAGGGAAATGCTGAACTTTGTTAAATCTCTAAGGGCAAAAGTCAAATACCCGTGGATGACATTTGAGTAGATGGTACAAATAGATCGTAGAGTTGTGTGTGTGTGTGTGTGTGTGTGTGTGTGTGTGTGTGTGTGTGTGTGTGTGTGTGTGTGTGTGCGCGCGTGTGTGTGTGTGTGTGTGTGTGTTGGCCGTACAGACACGTGCAGCTCGCGGCGAGGGCGAGGTCAGAGCAGGGCGGGGAGCTCAGTGAGCGTGAAGCCCTGTGCGTTTATGCAAGAGACAAGACAGGTGCACCTCTGCTCGTCTGTCAGAGTGTGTCTTTCTCGGGGAACAGCGTACATAGTGCAACTCCTCTCAAGTGTGAGATTACAGTTTCTATCACGCAGCTTTTTTGAATGTAATGTGCACAGGCATGTTCCTCTGTACCGCTGCAGCTGCTGATGGTGATATTGTCGGAAATGCCAGTGAGACATAATGATATTCCTCTCTCATACCTGACCAAACTTGTCATCAGTTGTTTTTGTTTCACAAGGGAAAAGTCATCGGGTTTTAGGGAGGGAAGTATGACAGTTGGGGTTGTCAATATATTAGATAATTTAGTAGCCTACTTTTTCCTTTGGAATTCAAATATTGAATACAGTATACAGAATTATTAACAAACATTAAATATTTGTATATTTGTATTTTTCTTTTATAAAGGAGAAGGCATGATTATTTATTTTTTTTGACATACCGTAGTCAAACTTTGGCTGGATGTCTTAATCAGTGCCTTCTAAGCAGCACCCCTTAAATGTGACACAGGGGGATGAGAAAGTGTCTGTGTGGTAATAAGCTTACTCTGCCGGCTCCAATGCCACAGATTCAGTGGTGGCAACATCAGGTTGCTGTCTTGATTTTCTGGCGACAAAAGAGGAAAGCGTCCATGATGTTTAACCAGCTCCGCCGGGGTCAAGAATGCAGCCCACTGGCGAGGAAACTAAATTCCTGACACAAGTGATCTCTCCTCCCTCCTTTTGAAGTGGGACCCACTGAGATCTCAGAGCATGGCGGCTTCTTGAATCACAGGATCTCCGCTCGTATCCCAGACTGGCCTAACCTGGAGGGTCACCCCAAGTTTACTTTCTCAGAGACGCCGGCCCTGCCCAAAGAAACAGAATCTATGCAGCTTAAACTGTTGGGTGGGCACAAAAGGAGGGTCATCTCTCCCTCTCTGTCTCCCTCTGTTCACAGTACTGTTTGGTAATGACACAATAGACATGGAAAGACTTTTTTTTATCTTGAAAAAACAAAACACATTTTCCTTGCAGCCATGTAACCAATCTGATTAAAGAACCTGGCTTTGAAATGGGTCGGAATTCTGAAAAGGCTCAAATGTGTAGGCCCAGATCCTTTTTGCAGTGTTAACTTGTACACTTATTTCCAAACAATTCATGGGTGCAATGCCAAATTAAATGGTCAGCCTATTTGGTGAAACTGAGAAAATATACAGGCCTAATTCAATCAATCAATCAATCAATCAATCAATCAATCTATCTATCAATCAACAAACAACTAAGGAGAAAATGCTCACAGCAAAAGGCATTTAACATGTAGGAAAAAACAAACTGATTTAATTATTTTCAATTTTTCGTATACATTTATATGCTACGCAATGCTTATGTCCTTATTAATTTGTATTCGTCAACAAATTCATATAAATGATAGGCTACCATTAATATATATGTTGTTTAGTTTGTTTCTGTTTAAAATTATCTTAAATTGTCTTTTACTGTGAAAAACAAACCTGCTTGAATCGAAGTCACCTCCTTTTCA
Source organism: Sander lucioperca (assembly GCF_008315115.2). NCBI lineage: Eukaryota > Metazoa > Chordata > Actinopteri > Perciformes > Percidae > Sander > Sander lucioperca. The sequence continues at coordinate 7,333,952 of NC_050183.1, forward strand.
TGCAGACAGACCAAAGAATATGACATTTTATAAGTACGAATTTCAATCTGCAATGGAAAATGTATGTGGAAAAAAGACTAACTTTTAGGGTGCTGCCGCTGTTGACAATATCACAATGTGATTGATTTTATATTTAAAAAAACATCTGGCAATCAATCAGCATTGTTTATAGGCTATGTGATGCTAAAGGAAAAAATCCTCAGAGAAAACGTATTGATTATATTCCGTATAGGACTTCCAAAATAACGAAAACCTCCTTTATTTTTTACAACACGTCTTTTAATGTAAAAGCCCGTCGGCAGGTGGTATACTGGTGCGGACTGTACCAGGGGGCGCTGATGGGGACAAACTGTTCTCTGCTGTGGCACCTGTCTCATTAAACAGTTGTGTCAAATTGGCTCCAGCAGCAGAACATTTTCAAAGTGAGTAATCAAAATACAAACGTTAACAAAATGTTAAAACTCCTTTTAAAACATTTTACAAAATAAATGTTAAATCATGTAATAAAACAAAATAATAATGATAATAATTTAAATACTTTTATTTATTTTTTATTTTTTTTGACGTCTGAATGTGAAAATAGCGAATACTTATAGCCAATATGTATGATTTCATATAAATGAATATATTGATAAAGGATTATTTCCATTATGCTAATTAATGTACAAGGCTAAATTACACTAAAATGCCTGCACAGCTGTGAGACATTGGGCCTATAAATATTAATGTGCTAATAAAGTCCGGAACTATTAATACGTGATTAATCAAATATGATTAAAAAAATGTTTTCCTAATGTACTAATGAACTGGTATGTTAACTTCTCAACGTGTCATCACTGCAGGCCTTAGTCGGCGTGTTGCTCAGTTCATTTATAGTAATGTTCCTCACGCGCACCTCCAGATCTGTCTCCTCACAACGCTGCAGAGGTTTTATAAAAACCTGTGGTATTCGGATTATCAGCCGCATGGGATAAAGCAATAAATGGGCCAGTGGGGTCCTGAATGGGTGCAGTGGCGTGAAGGGGAGTAATTACAGCTTCATATTAATTGTGTTTTTCTGAGCACACATAGGCACACACACACACACACACACACACACACACACACACACACACACACACACACACACACACACACTGAAGCGAAGCGGTGGTGACATCTAGGAGGGCCAAGTCTTTGTGCTGAACACTTCAAGTTTCAAAAACAAGGCCAATTGAAGCGGCGGAGCTCAAAGCCGGCACCATTGTAGGCGAACACATTGAGTTTTGATTGGGGACAATGGTGTTTCTCAAATTTCTAGCAAAAAGAAAGCCATACTCCATCTGTGATCTCAATGAGCGCCTATTCATGAGCTTCCTTCTTTTCTGCGCCATTCGTTGGTGGAGAAAAGGAGGCAGATGTGGAGGGATAGAGCAGGGGAGAGTGCATTTTAATTGGCTGCAGTGTGTATGTCTGTCTCTGTCTTTCTCTCTCTCTCTCTCTCTCTCACACACACACACACACACACACACACACACACACACACACACACACACACACACACACACATAGGATTTACATGCAACTATAAGGCTTGCAGAAGGGAGAGCGAGAGAGCCCAATAATCTCGCTGTGTTGATGAACACTTGTAGCCCATTCATTAAACAAAGATAATCCCTGCCAACCTACCTCGGGGGCACAACAACGGTATTTGTGTGTGTGTGTGTGTGTGTGTGTGTGTGTGTGTGTGTGTGAGAGAGAGAGAGAGAGAGAGAGAGAGAGAGAGAGAGAGAGAGAGAGAGAGAGAGAGAGAGAGAGAGAGAGAGAGAGAGAGAGCCTATATAGCCAGCATCTTTGGCAGAGGGACCCTTCAAATCTTAGAAATATTCATACGCCATGGCCAACCCATGGCAGGGTTATCCCCCAATTACAAATAAGTGTTATTCTAGCGGTTGAAGAGTGATGCTTGAGAGACCTCTCTCTGCCTCTTCCGCTCAAGTGTTTGCAGCACAAGGCCTTACCCAGCCAATCCTGCTGTAATTTAGCCTATGGCGGTTTGTCTTTGTGACTTCTGCAGGCTGGAAGCTAACCAATTACACTCTAGAGAATCTTTTGGGGTTATTTAGTGTTGGGATGTGACTAAGTAGGCTACATTTAGGCTACTCAAGTGCCGTTTTTACTTAGCATTTCCATTGTATGCTGCTTTTTTTACTCCACTGCATTTATGGCAGGTATACTTTCCTGATTGTTTTGTTTTTTAGAATATTATAAAACATAATGGATTGTAGATCAAACTAGCCAACAGTATATAAAGTAGTTAAAAATTAGCTCCACCTCATCAAAAAGCAATGAATACTGTATTAGTACTAACAATCGAGTAATGTAATATATAATATACTCTCTCAGAGGTTATTTTTTATGCATAATGAGTAGTTTAATGCTACTTTTGTAATTATTAGCCTACTTACATTTGAAAAACAGGACCTTGTAAAGGAGAATGTCTACTTTCTGGTATCAATTATACTCAAGTTAGGGATCTCCCATCAGTTCTTCTCATGCACAAGTCTAAATGTTCACAATGACTCATTAGACCATTAGGAGATTGGATTCTGTGGTAGAAAATAAATGTGCTCATTAAGGTCATCATCGTTCGATATGATTAGCCTTCGAATCGACACTCATTTTATAAAGCTTTAATTTATGTTACTGTTGTATGTCAGCGTGGAAAGCAGGTTATAAACTCCCCCAACAATGTGTTTTATGTGTCCACTGCTCCCCTGACTCTGCCCTTAAAGGAATGCATTTAGCTTGATCCATTCCCCCAGCTCAGTGGAGCTGGTGTGAAGTGGCAGGTTAACAGCCTCTTGTCTATAAGCCCGGGCCGACTCGGTGTGCCCGTCAAGCGTGTAAATACTTCTGTGAAACACCCCGTGCGTTTCTTTTCTCCGCGGTCCCTTGTCTAACTGCTACTCTAACCTCTGCCTCTGTGTGACAGAGCCGGCTGCTGCAGCGGGAGAGCGCGGGAGGGGATCCGGGCCCAGCCGGGCTGCAGGCGGGGCAGCGGCAGTGGGAGAGGCCGCTAGAAAGCCGCACCGGGGTGCAGGGGCAGCGGAAACATGCTGCTACATATGTTGGGTCAAGCATGGCCTTTGTTGTGATCTTAAAAGGGTGTTAAAAACCCACTCGTCTGTAGCCTTCCTGAAAGAAATGAAAGCATCGCATAGTTTTTTTGATGCATAGGCCTAATGAAGTGGTTAAAAGAATGTTGGATTTTCTAAGTGCTCACAGTCACTTTTAATTGCGCGGGGGGCATTTTTAATTGGGCAAGGAGGAATAGTGAACATAATCCCTATCATAATGCATATTTTTCCAAATGTAAGCTCAGCCAAACTAAAACGATGACTATAAAACCCCGAAGCAGCAAGGCTTACACGCCTTGGATGAAATCAGAGTTTAACCGGAGCCGGTGTTCATTTAAGTGGGCACCCTTCAGAATTAATTAACTTGTGATAATATTAAACACAGAGTCGTAATAGTTATCTATGGACATATACGTATGGCTCAATAGACACTAAACAAGTTAAGTAATTTTCACTTAAAATCCACTCTTATCAGCAGTGGAAATTGATGATAAATCAGCTCAAGTTTCCCCACAGGAATCTCAGTCAATTGTCTCTTTTTTGTTTTGTCTCGGCCTGTGCAACACTGAGCAGTCACACCAATGAGAAGGACAGGCTGTTTTATTTTTAAATCATTCATCCTGAGGTGACAGCATACGCCTATAATCTCTCCAATGAGCGCTGGGCCTTCTCTGCAGTTTGCAACTATCACTTTACCACGCAGGACGGGCAATTTTCATCTGAGTGAGACCGTCGCCCATGCAGATAATTACTTTGAATGTCAAAAAGATGTAGTTTTAATATCGTCTCTATTAGCCTGTTGGCTAGGTAATTAAGGTGCAGATGACGGCGGCGAGGGAAACAGATGGCATTTGCTTACAGTGATTCAGAAAGTAAACAATGAGCCTGGGAGGGGAGAGAGGCAGGGCTGCACACCGAGCAGCCATCCTTCATCAGCTTTCAAGTTGTTGTTCTTTACTAAGACTGTTGTTATCATCCTCCAAGGGACTGACAATTGTTGATTAAAAAAAAAAAAAAAAAAAAAAAAAGCATCTATACCTTTTTAATCTGAATTCAAATGCCTGCATGCCATATCTCCTGAGTGAACAGGTGAGGAAGCAGGTTTGCGCGAGTTGCCCTTTTGTAGCTCTGCGCGGCGTGGACTCCTCAAATCTCTTCTCAAATCTCCGGAAGCATTATCGTTAGTCCTAGGAGGACGACACACCACCCAACGCTAATTCTGTTAAGTGATGATGATAATGATGATAAGACAGAGAAAATAATTTGTAAATGCTATTATTTTTCTTTCACGGGCATAAAGTTTAATGAAAGAGGGAGAAAAAAAAAGATTTGGAAAACCGGGCATACAGAAACCTCTCTCCTTTCTTCAGCCGCAATACTGATTTTTTTGTTATTAATATTATTATATCCGAATAGGGCGATTCATTCTAACCTGTGAACGGCATGAGACACCTTCATTTAATTAGACATTAATCAGACTTTCGTATTCTTGTTACGTAATAATAACAACAACCAAAATACTAACAGACTATTAATAGGTTAATAATAATGATTATAATAATATGTTTAGCTGAGAATAAATAATGATAAAAGTTATGCTGAAATAATATAGGCTACAATAATATTAATTTTAATTATAATAACCATACTAACAAGAACACACATTTATTTCTAGGAATCTGCGTTTAAATAAATATTTTGTTCAACAATAATTACAAATGTGGAATGTTTTATTTCTGTAATGTATTAAATAGCCTAATGCAACGTGTGTTTTCATAAAGCAAAAGCGGAGCAAACAAATGTGTTAAATTGTTTTAAACAATTGTGTTATTGTGCGGCACTGGTTAGACTGGTTAGACTGGTTAGACTGGTTAGACTGCTCAGAGGAAAATCGAAAAATGAGCAACAATTTTTTTTTTTTTATTCAAATAATCTTTTGAAAATGTGCCAAAGAGAATAAAAGTTATTATAGCCTACATAAGTTGTATTTGAGATATTGTCACATTACATTTGAAAAACGAAATAACTACACAGAAAAGCTGTGGTTGGGCATGCTGGTTTCATTAATTACTCCACACAACGAAAATGAGTTCATTTAGCTATCCAAAAATAATATTTCCAAATATTATAAAATACATCCAAATTGTTATTTTGGTATAGTATAAACGAAGCGTAAGGTTGTATGGTTACTTCTCTTTAATAGACTTAACTAAATACATGTTTAAACGGCTATAGCTACAAATTAAAAATTCAAACAGATTTCGTTACATGTAGGCTAGCGACCACGAGACATGTTATAATTTGGACAGGGTTCATCACTCCGTAGTTTTCCTGTAGCCGAGTGAACCGTGCACATCAACCATTTAGCTTCACTCATGCAGTCAATAACCCTCTGCAAATATAGACTTTTTTTTCTGACAGATCAAATTTCGCCTCCTCTTGAATCAATAAAATAAATAATACTTACCTTCCAGGTTGATGAGATTACAGTCACTCACGCATCATCTTTATTTTATAAGTCTGGTATTCTAGTCTGTTATTAGTAGTAGGCCTATAAACACATCACCAGAATGGAGACTTCATAACAATCATGTCGCCAAATGATACAAATATTTCTTGTGAAATATAGTTCTTGGAAGGGATGAACATGTTCCTTCATTTTTATGGCTATTATTAATTTGTCTGTGTTCTGTTTGACAGCATACCGCTGCATGTTAAAGCTGAATAAATGGAAAAACACAGCCTATTGTTTTAAACCTATAAAATCATCGATTTTAGCTTTCCGGGAACTCCCTTCAGATTCTTAACACTTGATATTTGGAATAAGAACTCAGGTAGACACAGTTGAAAAAAGAGGCAAGCCAATCAGATTGCTCCTTCCCCCTTTGGCCAATGACAGACGCCACATTGTTGTCAAATTTGTCTAATGAAAACGTAGGGGCAACAATAGAGAGGGGAGAGAGGGACCTGTATCCACTGACAATCTCTGGAGGAAGTTAGTGTCTCAGGCTGTGGCGAGTAGCAACCTCGGCTCCTCCTGGACAGTTTAAACTTTCTGTCGGGGAGGAATGATCTCTCCTCTAGGCTCCTGCTCTTTTCGGATTTTAACTCGACATTATCTTCATCTTTTTGCTTCTTCTGCAGACTCCTTAAACAGTCTACTTTAGAGTTTCGGTCATAGTTTTTTTTTCTTGCACCATATTCTCATCAGTAGAAAGACATCGTTGACTTCACCTGTTGCCCAGAGATGTTGAGAACCGCTGAGCAGATGTGAAAGGCTCAACACTAGCATAACTAAAACAACTCGTTCAAAAGAAAGCCGTTTTCTAGATTATAGTTCAGTTACATCAGTGAGGAACACGGGCATGGATCTGAGACCGGAGCACCCCACAGTGTCCTCTGCCTCTCAAGTCCACCCAGGAGCCGCAGCAGCGGCAGCAGCAGCAGCCTCCATCCCGGTGTCCATGGCCAGCAGCCTTCTGCGCGGCCCTCCGCTCATCTTGCGCGCCGCGGACAAGTACCCGCGCACCCCGAAGTGTGCCCGCTGCAGGAACCACGGCGTGGTTTCCGCACTGAAGGGTCACAAGCGCTACTGCCGCTGGAAGGACTGTATGTGCGCCAAGTGCACATTGATCGCAGAGAGGCAGCGAGTGATGGCAGCGCAAGTGGCGCTGCGGCGGCAGCAGGCGCAGGAGGAGAACGAAGCCCGAGAGCTGCAGCTGCTCTACGGCACGGCGGAGGGACTCGCCCTGGCCGCCGCCAACGGCATCATCCCACCGCGTCCAAACTACGAGGTGTTTACCTCTGTCAACAGCGAGAGTAACTCAGGTGAGTGGAGCAGCGTTATGCATTAAAGAAGAAAAAGTGCAGTTCTTGTTGTTTTTATTAGAGCAGTGAAGCCTAAAAACCTCTGGCTTCAGTTTTAAAATCACCGTGAAACACAGGAAACAGAAGACCTAATAGTCAAAAGAACTTAAGTTCAAATGGGCAATCTCAATAAGTAGGCCTATAGCCTAATACTGATTTTTCCGCTCATTTAGCCTGTATTAAACTTGAATGGCATGTGTTGGTGAGCTTGCAATTTGTTTGCTAAGACACTGATTAGTAGCCTAGATAGATTTTGTTTAGCATGTTACTATATAAAAAAAACATTGGTGCCTTTATCAGGTAGGCCTAGCCTATTCTACGTTAAGACTGTCTCGGTAACAGCTGTTGCAGTTTGAGGGTTCGCTAGGCTACTGTAACTACTGTAACAAACTTTTTCTTTTTCCTAACCCTAATTGCTGCCTCTTTTATCTCTGTGATTTAGTTTAGACTCTTGACCTATGTTGCCGTTTAATTCACAGGTTATGACTTTCTATCAGGTCTACTCAGCCCATAGGCTACTGTAACATTCATATGTTGGGCTATTTTTGGACCCCCATCTAACACACTGTGATGTTCTGATTGTGTCAACAGAGTCAAGTATCCAGAAGTATGAGCTGTTTTCAAAGAGCCAGCTGTCCGGATCCGCCACCTCTCAGCAGTCTGCTATGGGGAAACCGGCGTCTACCGAAAATGACTCGGCCCCGGGCATGTCGTCCCCAGACGGCCGACATGGAGGCTCGGGTTCAGAGAACGGAGACAGCGAGTCTTTCATCAGCTCGCCGGTCTCCAAGCCTTTAAAAGACGGAGGGGAAACTCCTGGCTCCGTCAGCTCCATTGCCTCTGATTCCGGCTCTGAGACCGACAAAGACGATCAGGAGCCCTCCCCTTCCTCTGCGGCCTCCCGGCACATGAACGCCATCGACATCCTGACCCGAGTGTTCCCCAGCCACAAGCGGAGCGTCCTGGAGCTCGTCCTGCAAGGCTGCGGTAAGGACGTGGTACAGGCCATCGAGCAGATCCTCAACAACAGCGGCGCTCAGAGCTCCAACAAGGCCGGGACAGCTGAGACGTGGACGGCCGAGAGGGTGCTCCAAAACGCACAGCAGCCTCCGCCGTCCTCCGCATCCACAACCGCCCCGACGAGGCCCATGTTACCCGGAGCCATGACGCTCAGTAACCGCTCTGCATTTTCTCCTCTCCAGCCAAACTCCCCGCACTTCGGCGCCGACCCCAGCACCTATCCTTTGGGCACCCACCTGGGACTGAACCCTCTGCGGCTGGCCTACTCTGCGCACAGCCGGGGACTGGCTTTCATGACGCCCTACTCCACCACCGGGTTGATGCCAACCCTGGGCTTCAGACCCCCGATAGACTATGCCTTTAGTGACCTGATAAGGGACAGGACAATGTTACACAAGGAGCAAGGCTATGCCAGCGGTCTGTACGGGCCCTTGGTCAACAACACGCCGGAAAAACAGTGAGACTGGTGGACTGACCACAGAGACACATTACATTGTATTTGTAGCCACAAGTGTTGAATGTTCTGGCGAAAATCTGTGATGTGTTTTGACTACAGGCTACTGTACATAATAGGATTATCTGGCTTGTAGTCAAATGGTCTGAGATAAAGAAGAAAAAAAACTAAACTCGCTTATGTGTAATTTTCAAAAATAATTTTATATGTTGGACTAAGAAAGTTTGGATGACATTCCCCAGGTATGAAGTTGATCAATAAAATAGAGTGAAGCTGAAAATATTTATAGATTCCAAAATAAATCACAACGAAGCTGGGAAAGTAAAAAAGTAAACCCAGCACAAACTGAAACTATACACGTGCTTTTATGACTAAATTATGTCAATTCTGCAGGATTTAAAATAAAGTAAGAGTTATGACCTGTTTAAAGCCCATCACATTTCTCAGCTGGTTGGTGAAACTGAAGTGCATATGATGTTTAAAATCAAACTTTAAATATGCATTTCTCTCACACGCGGGATATTAAATGAGTCAAAATTAAGTTATTATAACATGTAGATGACGGATATTAACCCTATTTCCTGATGTACAAGTTGAACTAATGATGTGTAAATGCCACCCCTTTTTTCTTATGTCTTATTTCACTTATCTCGTCTATTTGTTTAGTTAATTTCCAACTGCCTGTATTAAATATTGCATTTGGTAATATGCTATATTTGACTTTCATTTATCCGGTAGTCAGCTCAATTTTTTGTGACAAAGTGCTGGATCAAGTCAGTTCATCTTCAAATGTTACAAGCTGTGCTGTCACATTGTATGAATATGCTGGAAATAAATGTTATTTTAACGAAAGTGGAAAAGTAGAATTATTTTGTGTTGAGACTGGTATAGAATATACCATCCAATATACCATCCAACACATTTGAATTTGTGAAGGGTGCATCAAAAACCATAAACTAAAATCCTTCCAAATATGTGAGCTATTTTGGCCTCAGGTGGGTAAAACTCTTGTTTCTGACAGCAAATCTACAGAGGTCTGCTAGCAGGTGTTTACTGGTAAAGAAGATAGATAGATAGATAGATAGATATATAGATAGATAGATAGATAGATAGATAGATAGATAGATAGATAGATAATTGCACATACATTACTGACTGCAGTCTGTTCTTGCTAAATAGAAATAATCTGGATTCTACAGAATCTCAATAAAGTAGACAAACATAAAACAGAAGTTTTTTTTAACAAAGTGTCAACAGCACGGATGAATCGTGAAGCACCACATTGCACACATTTCATAAAGTGTGTTTATTTGAGCGCCTAAACATTTCATAAAAGAAATGTTGGCTCCGGAATAGAAAAACAATCTTTTAGTGACAATATGTTTTTTTTTTCTTCTTCCTCCTCTTAAGTAACATGCACGAGGTTCTATACAGTAGCCTGGCTGTGAAGGAGTGATAAAATATTGTTTTTACTTTTCGTCAGGAGCGTTAACACATCACAACCAGCCAGCGGGCCAGTTTCAGCTGATGGACATCCGAAGGCCTTTTTGGGTTTGTACCAATTAATCCTAGTGTTAGATTAGACTAACTCTTCGTTATTACATTAGATAAAATAGCCTACTCATAAAGTAGGCCCATTTTTTGCACAAAACAAATACAATAGCCACCGCAGTGACATTCGAGAAAAAAAAACCGTAATACGGTGTGAAGTTTGAGCTCATTCATTTCAGTGTAAGACAATTAGACTGGTGAAGGAATTCAAAATTAGTCTATTTTCAGTTTAAAAGTAAAGCTTTATTTATTTTCCAACCAAATCTAAAATGTAGAAATGTGAATAACTGTGTATTATAAGGAATGGGAAGAATGAAGAAACCCACCTAAACATTTGTTTTGGGGGAAACCTAAATCCTGTATGAATCCTTCTCCCATTAAAAACATTAAAATAACATTATTCTATTAATAATGATGCCTTAGTGGACACGACTGTTTTGCCGCTCGTTACAGAGATGACAACACTTTCTCCACCTCCAGAGAAATCTCCCCATATCATAAAGGCAGTGGCGCCACCTGCAGGTCAACCAATGTCAGTACCAAGCCGTTTGTCCAACTACGTTTACATTCCAGCTTCAATTAAATGTTTAACACAGATTGGTTGAGCTCAGCGGTAGAAGCAGATCTGAACAAGGGGACCATAAAGCGTGTAGCTCTGAACTGAATCAGCTGTGGGCAATAGAACTGGAGCAAACACCTGCAGGAGGGCCCACAGTGCATAATAAACGTTTGCTGCTTAACTGGCACAAAATAGTGATATATAAAAATACCTTCCATCCTGTCAATCTGTCAATTTACATACAGCAATACACATACAGTAGATCTATAGAGAGTGAAAACACATGCATGCAGCCATTTTCTTAGTCGAAATCAGTATATATATATATATATATATATATATATATATATATATATATATATATATATATATATATATATATGCAACGTTACTTTTGTGACACATTGGAGTTAAAATATCTTAAATATCGCATCCCTTAAACTCATGTTTCCCTCATGCCTTTTCAAATTATGTCAGCAATGTAATGTTCTGGGTACATAGGAACACTAAAAAAAAAACATTTTCACATCATACAGGAAGGTGAATGACAGTAGAGAAAAATGTGAAAGACAATTAAGCTGGAAGGGCCATGCAGAATCTGTAGACATCCAGCAAATCAGCCCTGGGAAATCAAATGATCAGAGTACTGTTGAGGCTGCTGTGCAAGATGTTGACTCCCTTCGTATTGATACAGCTGTGTGTAGCACAGACAGCACCACTAGATGACAGTCTTGTCTAACAAATAGCATTATGTAGAACGCTATAAAATACCGGTATTACACATGACAAACAAATCTGTTAGAGGCACAATACATAGCTCACAGTTGGACCATTTAGCTGCCTGCGTTATAAGATGTGGTTGCTGCAAAGTTTGGAGTTTTAAACACAATTTAAACCATCAAGTGTAAGGATATACATTATGTTTAAAATGTGTTTAGTTTTTGTTTCAGTTACATTCATTAACAAAGCTTGATTAGCAGGACCACGTTTTATTTTTGTACGCGTGTAAACATACATTACACACTTCAGGTGCAAGCTTGGATTTTGATTTGGGTGCTACAGAACATACAGTGTCCTCTGCCGGCCACTTGTGTGCATGGCACTTAGTAAGAGCGTTGGAGCTCTTCTGCCAAACCTGAACAGGATTAGCCTTGTTGTTGGCCTAATTAAGCAGATTCAACAGTGTTTGTCTTAACTACATTTTTCGTCAACGATATTGCATGTTGATATCGCCAGCGTTTAATGACGGCGGTGCTGTCTCGTCATTATTATCGCTAACGAATTGTAACACTTCAGCAGAGGTATTCATTTCCAAACTATAAAGTTAAAGTAGGCCTATGGATTTAATTTGCTGACGGTAATGATATTAGCGTTATACTGTAAGTTAGCAGCACACCTAAACAACCCCGGACCCAGGGAGAGTCATCTCAGTGAGAAGGAGGAAGACAGCTCTCTTTGCTGTGTTGCCAACAGCAGCACCTGACGGTAAACTCCCTGGTTTACATTGTATGGGTTTTAGCCATTATATTTGGAGAAAAAAAAACTGACTGAACTGGCTTTGTTAGTCATTTTATCACAGTGCATATACAACATGTTATATTATGACAGATGTTAGATCCTTGACCCCTGTGGCCCAAGAGTGTGAAATAGAAGGAAAGGAGGAGGCAGGAGCATCAGTTTGGAGAGTAATGATGCTCTGCTACAGTGAATGCACAACTATGTTTTCCATTCCTCTATTCTCTGTGTTCACTAATGAATAATTAGACACTGGCAAATAAATAGCCACAGGCTCCCAGAGTGCTGCAGAGAGAGAGAGAGAGAGAAATCCATTTAGGTTATTACTCCATAAAACCGATTTTCATTTTCGGAGCCGCTGTTTGGTTTACTGTCAGAATAACAAATAGATAACTGCAAAACAAACATTGAGACAAAAACAATTGTGCACATCCTGCACTGAATTTAGAGTCTTGACTCTTGCAGCCTAGTAAACTCACAGGAAAATAGATAAACAAATGAACAAAATAAATAAATGTATGCAAGTCTACAGTATACATATATACACATATACAGCAGACATTTTACAGTTTTGCTGGCTCACCAACAGTAGTGTAGTTTCAAAAATAAAGCTACCAGTGTTAAAATAACTAAAAACTGTCGCTACAAGCAGGAGTTGAACTCATCTCCACTAACATCCACTGCTTCATATTATAAGACAGCTGCTATTGTGTGATTAAATGGCGCTTTCTCAAAAAAAATTAATAAGAATTTCTTGTCATTTAGCACAACATAACAAATGACCCTGAAGCCTTTGGGGTCCCTTAGAGTTTGGGGTCCCGGGCAGTTTCCCACTTTCCACTGTGAGTGAACGGTTTTGAGAACTGCGGTGTTTCCCATTGTCAAATAAAATGTCCGAAGTATGTATAAGTGTGACTGAGGGAAGAAAGGAAGATGAAAGCACAGGCAAAAGGTTGAATGTATGTGTGTGTGTGTGTGTGTGTGAGGGGTCTTGTGCCTGAGCAGTCAGGTGAGGAGTATCGAACGTGGGCTCCTCGCTCTATGCGTTAATAACAAAACACCCTTGGATGGTATTGATTCGGGAATCTCATTCCCATCTGTCCTTCGAAGGGTCCTTTCATCATTCTGCCCCGCAGAGCGCCCTTTACCATTGTCAACTCCTCCACATTGAACCTTTCCTTTCTCTCAAACCTTCTCTCCATCACACGTGGCATCTCTTCCACGTCAAAGCTGCTACTTGGTTAAAACCTCTGTTTTCCTGTGGCGTGTCAACGCAAGTTTTCCGACCAGGATACACAGCGTTGCTCATGATATGGGTTTTGTGCAGGTTTAAAGGTCCCATGGCAGGAACATTTCACTTTATGAGGTTTTTCAACATTAATATGAGTTCCCCTAGCCTGCCTATGGTCCCCCAGTGGCTAGAAATGGCGATAGGTGTAAACCAAGCCCTGGGTATCCTGCTCTGCCTTTGAGATAATGAAAGCTCAGATGGTCCAATCTGGAATCTTCCCTTTATGACCTCATAAGGGGAAAGGTTACCTCACCTTTCTCTGCTTTGCCCATCCAGAGAATTTGGCCCGCCCATGAGAAAGAGACATCATGGCTTGCAAACGAGCGAAGCATGGCAGTTGGTCAAGGCCACACCCCCACCCTCCACCTTGCCCCCCCCCTCTCCTCCTCAATAGCATTTAAAGCTACAGACATAGAAATGGCACGTCCTAAGGAAAGCTCATTGTGGGACTGGCTCGTAGTGGCTGTAATTCTGCACCAAGGCTGAATTTCGGGAAAGAGACTTAAGATAAAGTATTAGGGGACCACTAAAGCCTATATAAAAGCATCCGAAAAGCAGCATGTCATAGGACCTTTAACAGTGTCAGTTGGTAAAGAAAAAAAACACTGAACAAATGGGCTATCTGTCAGTTTTCTGTGGCACATATCTGCAGATTAAATGTCTTGCAATTATACAAAAATGCATGTAAATTTTGTAAGCTAAACATTTTTATGTTTTGTCCTCAGAATCTGCAATTGACATGATGCGACTGTCCACTACATTGTGTGACGTTTCCAAGAGGCAGCAACTGGCAACTGTAAAGGAATTCCAGGTAGGCAAATATGCTCAGCACGTGGCCTAAATTGGGATGAATGACATTCTGCAATACAGAGAGTCAACACAGGCCAACACCTCACCTCAATGCTGCTAACTGGAGTTAATTCCAAAGTTGTCAAGTTGCCAAGTCAGCAACTCTATAAATTCTGGCCAAATCAAGTGGCCATATATGGGCTAGAACTTTGGCTGGATATACCTGTTTGGGTTGTGTGTGTTGGGCCTTTTGTTGTCTCCAAGTTCCCATCATGTACAGTGCAGCACATTTTGTGGCAGCTTCATTATGTTTTTCCCAGAGACACAGAAACCACCCAATATTCTTAAGGCCGTTACAGACCAACCAGACGGCCGACCGTTGGCAGAAAAGGCAGTTGGACTGATCAGTCGATCAAAGCGACGAGGCGTAATACGTCTCCATAACAGCAGGCGGCGCTAATCTGTATTGTCGCCCAAAAAATGAAAACCAGAAGCTGATTGGACAAACGCGTCACGTGGGTCTGGCTGCTGCTTCCGGAGTTTGGATTTTTCAACCGGCCATTAATGGCGACTCATTCAGAATACGATCTCATATTGTACTAAAATAGTTCACCGAAACGTGTTTCTGAAAACATTTTAAGCTAGAAATAGGCCATGCAGTTGCTGAATCTGTCTTTATTTCAGATCGACAAAGGCCAGTTTAAAAGATTTTCGTCAGATTTCGAGAAGCTTAGTCCCGCTCATCCCGCTTGCCATTTCCGGGTGAGTCCTGACTGCCCTGTCTCCAACTGAGCATGTCAGGTCGGCGAAAATGAAGGCTGATAGCTCCTCCAACGGACGACGGCATGGAACACACCGAACAGACTCGAGTCACTGACCTCGCCAGACTGTCCAACGGCTGATTATCGGCCCGGTTTGTAGCTGCCTTTACACTGAAATACTACCTGACTCCAGGTTGTCTGTCTGTCTATCAGTTAGTTTGGGGTATTTAAATGCAATTTTGTTCATTTGAGCACAGCATGAACAAAAAATGTTAAGGTTTTATTATTATATTTCGACATAGTACCAGGGACGGACTGACAATCTGTGCGTTCGGGAAAAGTCCAGAATGGCCGTCCAACCAATGGCTGTCGGCACAAAAAAGTCTAATAAAGTGATATTAACAGCCAACAGCAGGGGGCGCTAATATGATCACTTATATGCTACGTGTAAAAAAAAAAAAAACTGTAAAAAAAAAAGAGTAGGCCTACAGCATTAGACATGACAATGGCTAGTAGAAAACATAAGGAGAAAGGTGGATGGGAAAAATTCAAAGAAAAGAGGGCCAAGTCTCTAGAGACTGATGCAGCAAAATGCAAAAAGCTCACTGAGCCTGAGCATCCACAGCCTGGTCATGATGAGGGACAGACAGCAGAGTTAATTTCACAGCAGCAAGAGGTACTGGTAAGTGCCAGGAGCAGGACACATTATAATAGGCTGCCTTTATCCCTATCTTAGCGAATTGCATAGTCAGCTATCAACATGGATGTGCATCATGATTATGAAAATTATCGTGCCATTTAGTGCTGTCAAACTTAACATGTTTAATCATTTCTGTTAGGTTAATTTGAAACATTAAACGTGTTAGAAATGAATCGGGGGTTGACTGCGATTTCACTTTGTTGTATATGAGAGGTTGTAGTGAGCTCACTTTTGCTGCTAGGGGACCGCTCGGTATTTATGGAATGGACCGCCGGAGGAAAATAGGAGAGGGTCATGTCTTTTTATTCTTTGTTGAGGGGAGGGTCACCCAACGTTTTTTAGTTTTTGCAGTTGGTGCTAAGTGGAGCGTGTGAGCGCTGATCGCGGTTACGTGTCAGTTAAACTTCTCATCTCCAATCCTATCTGTATTTGTGAGAAGTGGCGCTGTCCTGAGTAGAAAGATAGCCTACTTTACGGCTTTATTATCGAGTTAATAGGCGTGTGTGTTCGTGTTGGCCGCTGTCCATTTCCTTAGGTTCTGAAATGCAAACATTTTTTTTTTAAAGGGCATGCGCCCGTGAGCACCCACGGAGGAAAATAGTTAATCTTATAATGGATATGTGTGTTGAGTTATTTAAACAAATGATTGGGGGAAATAAATGCCTCTATTCCGCGAGTCTCCTGAGAGAGCTCCAGCCAGCTCACAGCGGGTCTGTGAAGGAGGACAGGCCGGGCGGCAAGCCAGCGACCCCGGCAGGCACCCGCCGACTGTCACGTCAGACTGTGGAGCTTCTGAACTCTGATACAGTCAGACCAAATTTGCAATTAGCCATCAATTTTCGTAAAACGGCCCATATTTGAGCTCTACATAGTTGATTTCTCGCATAAAAAAGTCTCAGAAGTGAATTTAGTAATGAAATAGCAGACGAACAATGTATAAAGTTTACAGTTGTTGGCCACAACAACAATCCATGGTTGTTGTGATTGTTGCAGCGCTTTGCACACCAACACATTTTGAATTTCTGATTGGGTGGGCCAGCTGTCAATGCCTGGGTGGGCCAGGCCCAGCTCCGCGCCTGGGTCCCGGGGATTTGAAATTGTGCAAATGACAGCCTTTTCAAGGCATTTGAAAAGGAAGGAGTGGTTAACATGCAAGCTCCCAAGTTGACGCTCGTCTGAGAAATGGAGTTTTGGATAATGTTCAGCTTCGGCAGCTTTACCTATGCTAAAATATACAATGACTGAGGAAGCCTAGTGATGAGTCCATAGCAAACAGTTCATGTGTTGAATTTGTTATTACCCATATTACCCATTGTGCTTTGTTGAATGGTCTCAATGTTTTATTGTTTTATTTCATGTGAATACTAGTTTGCTAGAGGAGTAACTTAGTATTTGAAGTAATGCAGTAATGCAGGAAGTGTACATTTAGTTTCCATGCTTATTGTGTTTCCACAACAATGTTAGTGAGTACATCTACTGAAATGGCCACCATGTTGGTGGAGTGTGATGTGTAAGATGAGAAAGCAGAGGTTAAGTCATGTATGCCATGGTTGTAAAAAAACAGTGGTTATCTGTACATCTTTACCAAGCGCAAACCACATCAAAAGGCACCAATAAATTGTTGGGGAGGGTCATGCCTTTTTTCCCAATTATTTTGGAGGGTCATAGAAAAATGTATTGCTGGCGAAGGGAGGGTCAAGTCTATTTTGACTAAAGAGCCCAAAACTCCTCCGGTAGCCCCTTTAATAAAAAACAAACAGTCCCTAGGATGAAGACTATGGTATTGAATTAAATGGAAAAACATCAGGCATGCATTGGTACCACTCTAAATGTGCTAACAAACAGGGAAGGGGGCTAAATAATTCACCAAATTTAACCAAAGGTTTAACCAAAAAAATCTAGCTTGCACTTTCTGTCTGTCTTCCATCAGAGTGCAGTTTTTCCTTGTCTTTCATTTGCGTTTACTATTGTGGAACTGGCAAAGACCTGGTGGTTGTTTGTAAAAGCTTCACAGACAAAATTAATAGAGCCTAGTCATTTTTATCATTTCACAACCTTAATATGAATCAAAAGTGTAATATGACATTGACAAACTATTAAATAGGTTATTCAATGCTAATTCTTTAACACAAAGCAACACATATCATCAATAATAGCTAATAACCCATCTTTAAAATCATTTGTTTATTCAGGTTGAAGATAGTTGCAGCACAAAAGATGACAGGGAGAGTGCAGGGAAGTGCCAGGATGTCCCAGGATGATCAATTATACTCTGTACTGTTTCATAATTACAAGTTTGTGTAATTTGGGGTTTCTGTAGCCAGTGACATTTCATTATTTGTATTTTATTTTCAATGCAGATGTAATTGTTACGATTTGCTCCTAGTTTGGACCCCAAAAGCAGATTCAGACTCAGACACAACGGATTGGAGTTAGTAGTTTTATTTTTTTTCAGTACTTGCAAGTGAAGAGAGTACAACAAGGTGGTGAGGGTGTAATCCTGGTGAAAGCAGGCGGTATCTGGTGGTGGTGAATTTGTGGCAGGTGCTGGAGACGGAAGAGACACAGGTGAGGATATTTTCAGCAGAGTCACAACAACGGGTCAAAAATCATATTCTTCACTGGAGTTTTAAGCCTGAAGAGTTACCACATGGTGAGCAGAAACAATCCGGCGATGAGTGAGTGGAGAGCCCGGTTTCTTATACTGAGCTTGATGGTAAATGGAAATCAGGTGTGCCTCGTAACAACTGTAGAGCCACGCCCCTGCTGATGAGCACACGCACGCACACACATGCATGCACGCAAGCACACACACACACACACACACACACACACACACACACACACACACACACACACACACACACAGGGGAGGAGACACAGGGAAAGACAGACAGGGAAACAAACAGGAAACACAGAGGGGAATCCAGAGGTCACAGACCAGGCTGTGACAGTAATGGCATTGTACATTTTTTGTTTTTATTTGAAGGCTGAGGCTTCATTAATAAACACAACCCCAATTATCATCATTGGTTTTGAGATTTTACTTGCTGTGAATACCTTGTCTGATAGGCTACAGTATTGTGGCATAGTATCAGGACATCCTGGCTAATATCTGTCGCGCACAGCTAGGGGCGAATGGCCGAATGATGGGCCTATTTTAGCCCCAGTCCATCCCTGCATAATACCGCTCTAGAAGATTACTTAATAATGTGGCACCTAAATGATATTGTACATTCTCATACAAGTAATCAAATTAACAAAAAACTGAATGACAAAGTGAACCTTGTACAGATGTCCCCTTTGCCTGGTTGGTAATCCAACCTTTGCCAAAACCAGCTCAGATTTGGTGTAGTGATGCCAGGACACATCCGAGAGAGCCAACACACATCTGCCATCAACCTGACATGGCTGGCTACCTGGGTCAGTCTTAAAACCAGAAACCAAATTACAATAAAATGTTGTTATATATAACCACATTAGTAAGTAAGTAAAATGTATTTATAAAGCACTTTTCACAGACAGAAATACAATACAGAGTAAGAACATGATACACAATCAGTATTACACAATAATATTGAAAGTGCAGACCAGGTGCATACCGGTCAACCAAACGCCTGTCTAAACAGGTATGTCTTTACCTGCCTTTTGAAAGAATCCACATATACAACAGACCGTAAGGGTGGAGGCAAAACCCCCCATAGTTTAGGTGCTACAAGTCTATATTCACAACGTTCCACTTCTGGGATTGCTCCGTTGCCGACGGAAATTCTGCCGGATTTCACTCTTTTCGGTTGGATGTCCGTTACTTTC